>NC_031954.1:4585542-4711896 GCF_000303195.2 Fusarium pseudograminearum CS3096 | reverse complement strand
TAAGAGACGAAATTATTAGGATATCCTATGGCTCTTAGACTAAGCTTCTTAGACTACTTATTTTTATACCCTAAGACTTAGGAGGCCAACTTTTCTGCTACCCACTAGTCAGTTTCCACCACCGTATATAGTCACATATTCCACAGGTCTCCTCTTTTGAAAAGCCTGTTATAAAACATCTTACTGCAAGCTTTCAGTTCGCCACAGAATCTGACGGTATCTTGTTTCTCAGTCAACAATCCTCCACATCTCGATTGTCTCTTCAGTTAGTCAAGACCCGTGGGGCATGATGACAGCTTCCCCGTCAATGAAATTAGGCAATGATTTCCCTTTCAGCAAGCCACGCTTGCGTGGAATGTGACTGGTGTGATTTTGACCTTGGACAGCTTGCTCGTATAGCTGTACTCAATCCATTTGTGATGAATTGTCTAAGGCGTTGATATATCGATCTAGGTGTTTATAAAACATTTCTGTACCTATACCCATCACTGCACAAGTCTGCATGGATGGCAACCACAAGAAAGGATACACCCCTTAAAACTGCTTGTCTCTACTCACGTTACGCGGAATGGCGAGTGAAGCAAGGGATATGCATTACGGCCCAACAGTCAGCTGATAATCAAGCCAAACGTCTCGGCATGCGTAAGAAGATGATGATCGAGATGTTGGACGAAGAGCGGGGTTTCTGGACAAAATGGATTGTGACGGATGACGGATACCTCTAGACCCCCCGTTTTCAACAAGTATGGTAAGCTGTCACAAGAACTGCTGGTGAGGAGCTAGCTTCTGAGTCCTATAGAGGTCATATTGGGTGACTCAATACTGGTCTCTGGAATCTTGAGAAATGTGTAGTCCTGACGGCAACGGGGCTGGATTGTGAGGAAAGCAGTTTTCTTTTCAAGAGTATTCCCACTACTTGACGCTTAGACTTAAGATACTTATGAGTGATCATAGACCATTATGGATGTCTGAACAAGGGGTCTTAGAGCTCTAACGTCTTTTAAATTGAAGATACTTTCCAGTAATGTGTAGACAATGAGACATCTGATTTAAATTTGGCAGCTAATCTGAGTAAAATACCGAAATATCCAACGCCTGAGCCCTGGGGGGATTCGATTCCGTCCTCGGGTAATACTGTGCCTTGACCCCGTCTTTATAGTGCAACTGCTTAAACGGCGCCGCATCCAGTGGCTGCACACTCTTCGGCTGCGAAACCCTTGGAGTCTTGCCATCCCAGCGATTAATGTCCGCCAAAGCCAACAAGAAACTGATATTGTCAACTTTATCAATCGGGATAAACCCATCTTTCGCTCTGGGGAGTAACCGAAGCTGCAAGGCTGGCTTCTCATCCTTAGTTACAAAGGACACGAGGACATTGAAGCGAAGATTGCGGAGTATGGTAGCACCGGGACCGGTGTATTGCGACATGAGGGAGTAAGTAGATGTCGGAAGAGCAGTGGCAGCGGAATCGGAAGCGGGTTGACCAAAGGGGATGGTCAAATTGAGTTCCATGAGCTTCCATGCGTCTCCATTGTTGTTGTCCTTGGCTTGGATGGAGAAGATGAGATCTTGGGCTAGTTGTACGCTGGGGTCTTGAGGGATCTCAATCACGTTAGATCTGACGCCACGGGTGTAGATGCTGATGTCAAAGGAGGGCATCCCTCCGGGGTCTTCACCCTGGGGCCTTCCCAGGGCTCGTCGAGCATGGCTTGATGTGGTGGCAGTAACTGCAGTACTGGTAGCAAAGGTGGACATTAAACTCGGCTGTGCTGCCCCTCCGCTAGAAGATGATGGAGTGTCTGTTTCTGGTGTATCTTCATCGCCATTGTCTTCGGAAGATGGTTCACTCGCTGCTATTATCTCGGGGATTTGCGGTACATGCGGACCATGACAAGAAGAAGCTGTGATGGGAGGTATGTAGTCTGGCGGATGCGAGAAGCGGTCATCATCAGTATCGCTCTCTACATATGAACCTTCATCATCGTCCGTGCTGTCCTCCCTCTCTGCAGCAGCACTTGTGTCGCTACCTGGTGATGCCAGAAGCCTTTGCACAACAGGGGGCTTCAGGATCTTCAGTGTTCGTGGGCTGCTGCTAGCAACTACCAGAGGGGTACTGCTCGTGCTGAGTGCCATGGCACTGGTGCTTGAGAGACCAACATAACCTGGCGGTCCAGGCGGAAGCAATGATGCCAGTCTCGCGCCGGCAGTGCTATCGCCCTTGAAGTTGACTGTGAGACTGTAGTTGGGGTCACTAAGCTGCATGGCAAACAGTGCCGAAGAGGTCGCATCATCCTGGAAATAGCGATGTCCATCAGGAGTCAGTTCACCCCCAGACGGACCGTCGGGTTTCTCCCAATCCTTTGGCCAAGGACCTTGCAAGGTTGTGAGTTGCTTGGCAGCGTACTGGGGAATACGCATCGTCCGCAGATCATTAAGACCGACTTCCGAGCCCCAGGTGAATAAGTTGTCCTTGGAACCATCTTTCTCAAGGGGTTTATTCTCAATTGTTGGCGGGAGCGTGCGGTGTCTATCATCATCTGGTGCCTGAACAGCCGCTGGTGTGGTGTATTGACGTCGGATGTTGATGGTAAGGTGTTTGTCATCCAGGCTATCACCAACGGCAAAGCGTTGCTGGTGTGGAGGTTGAGTGAAGACCAGGCCAGTGAAGATCTCTGTGCTAGGGGCACGGTCTAGCAACCCAAACATGACGCCATCAGCAATGATGATGTGACGCAGCAATGGAGCTCTGTCCTTGTATCCAGGAGGTAGCTGTTCTGGTGGCGGCAGTGTGGTGACCCTGAGATCTGGGTACATGGAGACAAGATCTGACCGGAGGAAGAAGCCATACGTTGGGATCTGCGGAGTAAAGTCGGTATGCTCTGGAGTGCTCGAGATGTATTTATTGAACGCCTCCTTGATGGCAACGCGGTCTTGATCGTGGCCGCGGTGGTTCCCAAGACTGAGGGCACCGTCTAGTAGGGCATCGACCCAGTTGGGATCAATGTAGAAGAAACGCAAACTCTCTTCAGGTAGGTGCGAAGGGTCTGTGATGAGATAGTGCGAAGGAACGCCGTCGAGGAACATCTTGCCGAGCAGCCATGTCATAACGATCATCCAGTCTGTTGAGACGGGAACGTTGGTTTCATCGTATACACCACCGCCGGTGCTTCCAGAGAGTCTCTTAGCAGCCTTCTCCGCTGCTTCGGGGTATCGGGACTGGATGCGCTTGGAAAAGAAAGACAAGTCGGGGATCTCACGTCGAGGGAGACGGCGCCTATGCCATCGCCTCTTGATGCCACCTGGTCCAAATTGGGTGGCATCAACTGTCTCAGAAGCACTATCTGCGGTGCTTCCACCATCCTCAGCACCTTCATCGTCATCGTCATTGCCATCGTCCGCAGGATTTGGCGATGATGACGATTCTATATGCTGCGGCGCCGCGCCCAGGTTCTGGATATCAGCCAGTCCCTGGACCAAACTTGGCAGGTCGGACAAAAGATCTTGCTTGCTCCTGTATGCCGTAGGGTTGATGGCTCGAACAGCTTCGATCTCGGCTTCCTTCATTGCTGGTTTGTGGATGGCCGTCCTCAGCCTACCCAGCGCAGTGATGAAACCTTCATCGCCAAGGGCCAGTACACGGCCCAATTGCCAGGCTGAAGAGTAGGTGATATCCATGATTCCCAGGATTGGGTCCATGATTTGTAAATCCTGGCCAGAATTCGAACAGCGATCCCAGATCGGAGCTGTCTTGCCCACCAAGGTTGGCGTGAATGGGCCTCTGAAGAAAGCTACCGTGTCTTCTCCTGTCTGGAGTCGATGCTTGACAATCGAGTACCCATCATTCATTCGTGCGCCAACACGTAACTGTTCTTTGGATCTTGTCTTGTTCGGGTCCGTCTCTTCAGGCGGCAGAAGTGGCTTCAAGATCGTTTCCGGAGGACGAAGCACATCCAACGTCTTGCCTAAGCTGATGAAGGAGTCGTAGACATTGACCATGCCAGGCGGATTCACAGTGTAGTTCCAGCTATACAAAGAACACATAGCCACGTAATCAATTGTTGATTCGAAGGACGGTGGCATTGTTTCCACACCCTCAATTGACAAAAGATGTACTGATACAGTGGCCGGTGTCGTAATGTTGACTGGTCCAGCACGATTCCCAATGACTAGGGAAAAGACGACCGAGTCCTCGACCCCAGCTAACGCCATTCCTGACGCATTGACGTGCCGTACGTGGGCGAGGAGGCCATATGGAACTATATTAATGACCGGAGGATCCTGACGGGCACCCTTATCGTCAAAATCACAGAACAAGTTGAGATACATCTCCCTCTTCAAGAAGATGAAGTCGCCTCGTGTCTTATCGACAGGGCCTGTGACAGTTTCCTTCGTGATTGGTGTCGCAGTCTTCTTGGTATTCAGCAGATCTGCAATACTCATACTGACGGTCATGGTGTTGGATTGCTGCACAGGATGAATGAGGCCAGTGCTGGTGCTGGTGTCTGGGAAGATGCTCTCGTCGCCATTCAAGTGTTTGGCAGGTAGAGTAAGCTCTTCCTGGGTGAACGAACAGAGAATCAGCCAGGGTACCTTGGTGCGTGGGCGACCGCCAGCCTTTCCATCAGCACCTTCGCTTTTGGGACTTCCAATTCTCTCCCAAGGCAAGTGAGGGTCGGTAAGAACGACATGAGGCAGGATTCGAGCATCATCTCGATATCCCTGAGGCGGGTAAATTGAGTGTATAGCATCTTCTGGAAGGGAGAACTGCGGCGCATCTACAAAAAACGTCTTGCTCGACTCCAACTTGAGGGGCGTATCTCCAGGCTTGTGGCCATCGATAGTCTGTGTTACGCGAATGGTATGCTCCTTGCCAGCTTTGAGGCCTGGTGTCCAGTACGAAAATATCTGCTCCTGCCCAGGCTTGAGTTTGACGTTGAGCTTGTCGTCGTCAGTCAAATCGCCTGTGCCTGGCGCAGCAGCTGCAACAGCAATTGCGTCGCTTTCCACATCCTCGGATGCTGTTGTTGCCACTGTTGACTGAACTGTGGCAATGGCGTTCGCTGGGGCTTCTTCGAATGACAGAGGGACTGACTGAGCCAACTGCGCCGCTGTGATGATACGTCGGGTATTGCGAATCGTCAGGTGTCGAGGAGAGTTGACAGCCGTGCTCCGGCCTGGACCACCACCAGGATACAGTACCATGGCTGTTGTTGATAGTTGATCTCGATATCTGGATGGCTCATATCACTGACCACCAATATAGTGGTCAAAATGAGAGTGGTCGAGAGTGACGATTATGACTTTGATGAAAAAAGTCATACAAACGACATGGACCGTGATGCTCAACCTTGGGGATTGTCCAGCTTCTCTGCACACGCTGTTGATGGGAGCGTTTCTTGGAATGGAGACCCGATACAGAGGTGGGACGGCCACACAGCATGCTCTCGAGCTCCACCGAGCAATTCCTGTCAGATGCCGGTCGTTGCAGCTGCAAAGACTCACTGATCCTCCTTCCAGCTCCTAGATGCAAGTCTCAGTTTAGTATCAATACGAGGATGCGTACAGCCTGATGCATAAAGTGTGGTGTGTAGCAATGGTGGCTATTGGAATTCAATGTCGTAGACAGATTCAACAAGTCACAAATATACATGCATTGTGATTCAGCCCAATTTGAACATGACCCCTCAGGGGTTTGTCGATCATGGCGGCACGATGTAGGATTGGGCGTGGTTATAGGATGCGGGGTAAACACGGGAGCTATTCAGCCCCTGCTTGTGCATAACACTTTCGATCAGAATCACCTCAACCGACTTCAGCGGCCAAGAGAAAACAACCTTGATTTGAGTGAGATCATGTATTGTTTTCTCTATTTGGTTCTCACCGCGACAAAGGACAGGTCTCACATTCAGCTGCGGCGAGATGGTTGTCATATTCCGTTTTCGAAAGCGCTAGCAGGTGATATTCGGTGACTTGTGACATATCTCGCCGAACAGGACAGGAAGGTCTGAGAAACTGAAGGAAAACGAGGACTTGGCCGACGCCAGCCATGATTCCGGTGATTCCAGTTATCTCAGTCTCATCGGCACTGTCTACTTCAACAGCTTTCAACATACACACTACTCTCTACATCCTTCTTCCAACTTGATTCAATCTCGCAAACATGGCTCCCATCTCTGTTCTCCTCAACAGCAACGTCACAGACGACAAAGGCCTCCAAGTATTTTACGTCACCAGCCAGGATAACCTGGGCATTGCCCTCAGGAACTCTGCTGCCAAAGGCGTTGACTCGCAGGACTTTTACGAGGCAGCCGCCGATGCGCATGTCGGTCTCATCCCCGTCAAGTCCGAGATTGGCAGTGCCGTTATGAACGGTCTCAATCTCGTCGTGGCCATCACTAAGCACAAGCTGAAGGATGAAGACGAGAAGCCCACTCTCAACGATGTCTCCATCGTGAGTCCCGTCTACCAGGTTCTCGACAACACTGGTATCACCAACACCACTGCTGCCATTGTCTCCAACGAGGACAACAGCAACGCATGGGTCTACTACTTGCAGTAAGTCGGCTGTATTTCAGCTTTGTTTCATCGGGAATGTTAGAGTTGCAATTTTACTAACATGAAATCACTAATACAGGGGTTCTGATCCCGGGCAGATCCAAATCAGCGAATATGAGCTGACCACCGGCAACATCGGTCCCATTTCCAACCTCAATATTGACCCTGACTGCTCGCTCGGGGCTTTCTATGACACAAACGGCAACGGGAGATCAATCATTTACCAGGACAATTCTCAGCGCCACATCAAGGAATACCAAGTAGAGTCTGGTCAGAGTAAGTGACTTTGTTAATCTCCTAAACAAGCCTCTCTAACAAATGTCCCAACAGCCATCGACATTGGCGACACTGCCGGCGCCAAATCAAACACTAGTCTCGCTGTCACCTACTTTGAAGGCTACGCCTACCTCTACTACACCGATGAATTCATGAATCTGTACCGCGTCATCAAGGACAAGGACACCAGCGAGTGGGGCGAGCACAAGAAGATCACCCCTGGAGCCAACCCTGACCCGTCCAGCCAGCTTACTGCTATTGGCGCCGATGGAACTATTCACTTGTTCTATCAAGCCCAGGGAAACAAGAAGATCACTCACTTCCGTGAGAAGGCTGTTGGACAGAAGCTCTAGTAGTGATATTTCTTTCAGCGACATTCACGTTGGGCTGCAGTGGCCATAGGTAAAGTTATTGGGGAGTAGTCGTATGCTGGAGTCGTTTGGTAGATGAATCATCAATCAAAGACAATTCAGCTTTACTTCAATTTACCAAAGGTGACAAGCGATAAAAACCGCTGCAAGGTTGGTTGTGGTCCTCCAGTCACCGCAGATCCTTTCGTAATTACAGCTGGACTCACCAAGTGATAAATAACAGCCTGGATTTACGGATGATGGCGTGGGCTAAACTACTACCGATCACATGGTACATATGTAAAAGAATGCTTCACTAAATCATTGTATGTGACCAATCGCTGTAACCTTCACCAGTCACCTCTACTTTCTGAAACAATTTATGGAACCATATCACTACCCTACATACGATAAACTCAGATTCACAGAGACATATAAGAACGTTTTGTGTAAACCAACATAGATATATCTAAATTAAGCAGCCTGTGGCACGGTGCGATGCGTCACTGCAGTGCTTCCTCCAGCTGCTGTACTGATACTAGTGCCTGTATCCGTATCTGTGCCTCCGCTTGGGCCTGGCGGGGCTGGATTCTGCGAAGCTTTCGAAGTAAGAGGTGATCTAAGCTGCAAATATCCCTCAGTTGCAACATAAGGACCCTTTTGGAATCCAGGCTTTGTCAAGTCGCCCCTCTTGTCGATAGCAAAGGAGTTGAAAGTTGGCTGGGACTCATCGACAACAACAGGCGTGGAAAGAGATTCTGCCGGTGGCAGTGGCGCTGGACCAGGCACCTTGGGCTTAGGCCTAACATAAGGCTGCAACCAATTCCACTCACCCGCACCCAACGGGGGAAGGCCAAGAGAAACAGGCGGGACGTCTCGCCAGTTTGTCTGCGTGAGTTCTCGATCTTTATCATATCCGGGTAGATCATTGATGGCCAAGTTGAGCGGGCCTGCATGGAAGAAGGCAGTCATGCTGTTCATCGCCTGCTGCCAAGTCCATGGTGGTAACTGGAGCGCTTGAGGTGGAAGGAAAGACGAGTAGCCGTGCACTCCTGTGAAAGGATCTATCAGGGCACCGTAGACTTGAAGCATGTTGTTACGTTCATTTTGATAGTAGCCAGGCGTCTTGCGAGGAGCAGGCGAGTTTTGATCTGCTGGGCGGACAGGGGATATGTAGTGAGGTTTGAAGCGAGGGTACGTATCCGTTGTAAGCATGGACAGAGGTAATCCTACCGGAACCTTCTTGTCATTGCCTGGTTTGGTCTCAGCTAAGGCAAAGAATGTATTGATGTGGTTCAGGTTGAGCTCCTTATATACTGAGTCTGGCTTTGAGGGTGATGATAGATCAAAGTAGCCTACAAGACCATCGTACTGACTGTCTCTATCACCGAGTCGGACTTGGAACTCATACACTGGTGCCTTTGGTTGCACATCGTTCTTGGTCAGATATCGCTCTGGGAACGGATTCTGGGTATCAGCTTGGCAATCCAATGGTGGGCCATCGAGTTCAAGTGACCAGCCCATATTGACAAGCGCAACTGGTCTGCCGACGATTGAGTTGAGGAACTGCGCGTATGCACTGGGTGTTGCTGCGAGGTTGTCCTGCGCCGTCGTGATCATGTGCCAGAACCGTTCGAGATACGTCGGGTCTGCGAGCTCCTTGATAAGCGCGTCCATCTGAACATAAGACTTTGAGTTCTCGGGCAGCTTTGGATCCCGAGCAAAAGGAATCCACTTTGGCTGGACACTGGCTCCCAAGGGACCTCCGAAGCGCACCTCGCGATAGAAAGTGCCATCCGGAAGGAAGAATTGGATGCCATAGTCGGCATAATTGACGATCAGCCAACCCCAAACCGGATTCTCCCACTCGGAAGTTGGACGCCATGGTGCACGCGTAGCGCCTTCTAGATCAGAGTACATATCCGGGTCATCGTCTGCAGAACGTACGACGAACTCAGCATTGAGTCTGACGTTCTGGTTGATCTGTGGAGGAACCTGGATATACTCGCATTGCCCTTCTTTCGCCTTTTGGATGGTGTTGGCATACACCTCATCATTCTGTTTGATCACCTGCGGCTCGTAAAAGTCACTGATGCTAGGGTACAAGGAAGACGGGTTGGTGAGACGGGGGATGGGATCTATGGCTGCTAGTGACTGTCCGAACTTGTCGACAATGTTGAATTTGCGGAAGCGCATCTGCCCGTGAGTGACTGGTTTGAAGGGACAGAAGTTGTTGTTGATAAGATTGACCATCTTGGCATACGGAGTTAGAGCAGACTGGCCCTCAATCAATGGCACCGTGTCGGCTGTAAACCCAGCTTCATCAAACAAGGCAGCCTTGATGGTGTCCAAAGTCTCATCGCCTTTTTGGTTCAGACTCTTGTTCAGTGGCTTGACATGACTTCCCTGTGACAGAGTGAGGATCCCATCCGTCATGCCAGAGAGAGGTGCGGACAAGTACGAAAGCTGGTTGAGGTTGTCCAAGATCCACTTGCGCTTTTCAGCTTCTAGAGCCTTTTGCTTCTCTGGATCCGTCTCCTTGGGATAGAAGATGGCATTCGGAGTACTGCTAAAGAGCTGCGCCACCTTGGCCTGGAGTGAGAAGCTTGGCTGCGGCAGAATCAAAACGCGACCGGAGAGGACACGCTGGTCTGGCTTAGCAGGGAGCTGCTCCCACAGAGGAACCTGAGTGGCTTTGTCTTTATCGCCTGGCTTGTATAGAGACACGCCGTATCGCGCCATGGGGTTCGCGGAAAGACGGGCTGTCTGGTCATCCAATGTCCAGTGTTCAAAGGGAATGTGCGTGTACTCAACCTCCCATTCCGCAAACAAAGGAAACCCTTTAGGAAAATATCAGTGTGACTGCACTTTGTTTTGATGGGGAAAAGAAGAAGGGATTGCACTCACAAGGTTGTTTGTCTCCCCAATCATCCCTCCACTGCTTACCAGTGCCTTCAGAGTCACGATGAGGTGTTTTGTCATCGTGAAACTGAGGATAAGCCTTCCCATTAGGCGCATCCGTAGTATCGAAGCGGGATTCCAGTGTATGGAACTCATTCAGTAGCGTGCTCATGACAGAAGATACATCTTTGGACTCTTTTGAAAGAGATGCTGACACAAGTTGTTGGAAGGATACCAATCTGTCCGAGTCGGGGACAGAAGCGCCATAGTCTTCGGGTTGCAAGACCTGCGCGGCCAGCCTGACATTGACCTTTTCCACAAAGTCGATCGACCAGCCGCTCTCAATTCCTCCTACAAGTATCGTAGGGTCTCGTGAACGGTAAAAAAAAGGGGACGCTCCAGTCTTGGCTAGCTTGAGCAATGGGTCCTTGAGCCTAGTCATGGTGTTGGTCTGCAGTGCGTCCATGACCACTTTGAGTGCTGAGATCTGGGCAACGAGAGGGGTAACCTTTTCTTTCGACTTGGCAGCCTTGTCCTTGGCTACGTCGGAATTGTCAAGACTTGTGGCATCACTGACATATTTCCACCAAAGAGAGAACAGGTCCCATTGGCGCTGAGCAATCAGCCGCTTCACTGCGTCGAGTTGGGTTTGTTGGTGGTTCAATGTCCACAATGCTAGCTTGGTTTCTGGGTCGGGTTCTTTGACATTGCCATCCTTTGCTGCGACCCCGCCTACTCCTTTACCATCATCTTCGGCCGAGAGATGGAAGTAGGTTCCGCCAGGAGCACGATGGAAGTTCCAGTTGTAAATGGTGTCTTTCGCCTCCCTCTGACCCTCAACACCATCATCTCTCGCGTGCAACAGGGAATAAAGAGACAGGATATCTTCCTCGAGCTTTTTCACAGTGTCTTCAGGCGCCTCTCCACTTTCTGGCTTTGTCTTGTCACTCCTTCTTGAGGTGCAATAAGAGATGAGGGCGTCCATTGGTGTTGTACCCACGGATACGGCTGGTAGCTTTTGGTTTCTCAGAGTACGAGAAAACTCATCAGCTGGTGTAAGCTTCCCAAGAAGCTCCCCAGGCTTCTTTTCGAAATCGTACTTGACGTTGTACATGGCTCCGTGGCATACTAGACGTGATGGGTTTGTATCAGATAACCAGGTGGTTCGGGAGTTTGGGTGCTGTGCAAACGGCTGCAAGTTCATCGAGAGCGACTCGAGGATATCCTGATGCTTCACCGAGGATGTGTTCCAGAAAGGATCTACGCTCTCATCGTAGTGCCATCCAATCAGATAGTAGCTTGCCTCAGCGTACGAGAGGTAGGAATGCTTCTTGTCAGAGTCCATGTACTGGAAATTATCCAGCATGCTAAAGACATTCGAGTTGTGCATCTGGAAGTCTGCAAATAGCTGGTTTCCACTGAGCAGAAGACTGATGTTGGGAGGATCTCCCGATCGATCCTCGCCTGACACTTTGCCCCAGTCTTCCAGGGTCGTCTTCCGACCGATGAACACCTCTGCCTGCTCTTCAATGTCGGCCTTGGTACCATCTTTTGCCCCCACCACAAACGGAGACACGTCTGTTTGGAGATCGAAGTCGAGAGGGATATCCGATAGCGCCCACTGATGGTCGCTTTCAATGACCCAAGCAGAGTACTCTTGGAACGCGCCTTCGGGTGGAGTCGGGGCAAGCGTTTCCAAGTTCAGCTTTCGCACCACGAGCCAACGTGTAGGTGGCTGTATCATGTCCTTCGAGGGAGGTTGCGGCTTGGGTGCAGGCTTATCGCTGTCTGTAGCCGGGGCAGAAGCTGCGACTGTAGACTTTGGAGCGATGCGATAGTAGCGTGGGAGCGTCCAGTGCAGATAGACGCCGCAACGACTGTTCATGAGCTTTGGTGATGGCCCGGCAAAGTCAGTCATCCTCGTGTTCATACTTGCAGGAGCCGCAGCATGGAGGTCGACATGATTCTGTACATCACTTTGGATGAGGAAGTCTCGAAGTCGGAGGAAAGTATAGTTAGGCTGAGTGATGGGTGCGATAAGGGAGTCCTTGTTTTCCACCTTGCCGTCGCCGCACACTGCAGAGTTGAGAACGAATGCATCCAGCTGGATAGGGACCAGAACAGGCCCTTGAAACACTGGATCTTCGTTTGAAGGCATGATGCGGATTGCTTGGGAAGATTTGACTGTTGCAAATGCTGTTCAGGAAGAAGCCTCGTTCCTTAGAATAGGGTAGGAGTCTGGCAACACTGGAGTTGGGTTTGTGATCTTGACTGATACTACCGTTGAGACAAGCGTCAAACTCTCACTTGGTAGTGGACAACGACTGCTGCTTGTCTGCGGCAACCTACCATGCTACCAGGTCTCCGTTCTACGATCCTTGACTTTCGACCATCGCCCCTCGCGAGACGAATGTGATCTGCAAGCAAAATCTGCACCGTAATGCTCCATGCATCATTCGGCCTCATCTGGATAAACTGGCATCTGCACTAGACACCGTCACATCTGTGTCACTTCATCCGGGTACCTCCCACTCCCTCCATGGCAAAAGCCATCTTCTGCAGCTTCACAACGCTTGTGGGGCAACACTGATATGTGAGACATACTCGTTGCAAATCGCTTAGCTCGAGCGACCGTTCCGATTGGTCAACTGTCACGTCACATCACATAGCTCATACGAGACAACTATATTCTTGATGTCTTGGTTTCGAGCCTAACGACATATCAACTGCATGCCGCTACAGATTGAAAGTGAGGGGAAGGCATAGGATGCATGTACCTGTACGTCTTGAGTATTGTTCAGTTTGGAATGTATCTGATCAACGCTTCATGAAGACACGCCCACCCCTGCTTGTAGTCCACAATGTCTTTACCCCCAGCAACTCTATCACCATGCATATCAGCCAGCCACAAAAGAGCCCAGCCGTGGACACCTTCTGACCAGATTGGGAGAGCGGCATATCAAAATCTTGATCCGCTTCATGCCGCTGCATCCTTTCAGCTCTGTGATATCAAGACACAAGATATGTGCTTGTTGTCGCAATCCGACCAGGATATCTGCAACATGGATTGATGCGTACGTAAACCTGCCAATTTTGCGATCAATCAGGAAACGCCACGGCTATGGGTTGACTGCTCGGCCAGGTTAGGGTAATTCCCTCTGTGTGAGCGAATCTGCATACGCATGTCTCCCATCTCTGCCAAGCAGAACGGTCAGTTTCAGCGGCCATAGCTCTTCGATGACAGAGTCTTGACACCACCAAACAGACGCAACTTGATACAGATTCCCACCACTCAAGCGCATGGGCTGAGATGTTTGTATCTCCTCGAAACGTCCCGTTAACTCAGAAGGCCTGGTATCATCACCATTGAACTCACCGGTACGAATCTCTACTATTGCCATTTTTAGTTCCAATTGACGACTTCACTGGTACGAACTATGGGGAAATATAGACTCTACGCAGACGGTGCACAACAATCACCACAGCCCGGTGACGAAACCAGCACTCTGGAAAAGGGCACACCTTTCGACAATTTTGTCACTTTGCTTCAGGACCAAGTCCTCATCCTGACAAGCAAGCCTGACTCCAACAATACCTCCAAAGTCGACAGCGATGATAACATTATTCAATGGTTCAAACGTATCGACGAAGCGCCCGACATATCCGTCACTTTCACCGGTGCCCAGACCCCTCAAACTCCCAAAAGCTTTCAGATCAATCTAGTAACACCATGGGCGATGCAATTCACTTCCACCGTAGACGATCTCCAACAGGCATTTCCAGGAACATATGGGCAACTGTCGGAGGGAGGTCTCGCCACTGACGGTAAATGGCTTGTATGTGCTTTGTCCAAGACAATGCAGCCCTGGAGCACAACCGTCACGGAGCTCTTTGACTGCGCCTGTATTCCCGGCAGGAAAGACTTCGTTCCAAAGGCCCTTCTGGGCCTGGCTGTGACACTCCAGCAGAACAATGGCACTCGGAATGCAATTTGGTTCGGACCGTCCAGCACCTCTCCGCAGACCGTCATACGCCTCCAGTTCAAAGTCGACGCGATATCTGAGCTGCAAAATCTGATTGGAGGTATTCTCAAGGGACTCACAGTCGAGTCAGCAGACGTTATCTGCAAGCAGGATTGGGCTCTTGCTGAGACTACTGATGGCAAGAAAGCGGTTGGTGCTGGCAATGTCATGTTCACCACCAGCTGTTCCATCTTGACCGGTGATACTACGACACCAAAGGTCCTTTTCAACACTGCCATTGAGATCTCAGAAACGGCAATGACTTTGACATTCATCATTCAATCACCCAAGAAAGGCACCACACCTCAAGGCGCTTCGACGGCCTCTGACGATATCAAAACGCCAGGGTTTCTGGCTATCGTCGAGTGGCTTTCCGGCCTTGTGTCAGAGGATCTCAAAGGTTTCATGACTGAGGTTTTGATGAAGGATAGCATTGCTTCTCAGATATGTCTGAGACGATTAGTTGTTATACTCGATACAACGGGAAAATCTGGTCCAGTTCTTGACTACGTCAGCCTTGATGTGGAGATATCGACGACTGCTTTTGGTCAACCCCCAGACGAGCAGCAGAAGCAGCCAATCTTGTTCCTGCTATCTTACACATGGAGCAAACGCAATGGAGGAGCAGGAACAATTAAAGGATCGTTTTGGAATGGTAAGTCTAGATATCTCGACGCCCCCGTGAAATAATACAGCCGCTGACGTGGTAAATCATAGAATTTGCTCCACCGACACCATGGAGTCTCGCTCCTCTGCTGGAGGACTGGGAAGTTTTGACTCCAGAGACAGAGCTTCAACCTGCCAAAGTCATTGATCTTCGCTACATTATCCCCGGGAAGACAATCGACAGTATTCCCGACACTATACCGTCGCAGATCAGTCGAGCATATCTCAGTCTCTCAAAGACAGACTTCGCGCTTGGAGGGACTATCAAGGCTGCAGATAAGTCTGACGAGCAAGCCGCCAAAGCCTCCGTACCCCAGCCCTACCTGGGTGAGGTCCAACTAGACGCATCATACAGCTGGGAAAAGAAGTCCGAAATTTCTCTGGAGCTGGGAATTGTCGCTGGGCTGAGCGCCAGTGCATCATCCCCACCTGAACTTGACACTGCGGCGACTCTGACCGGTAGCTTGAAGTACAAGTCCACAAAGACGAAGGGTGATCCTACTGTGAAGGACACTAGCACCAAAGACACAACTGATGCTTCTTCAGGCACTGGTGCTGTCGTGTCTAGTGGCCAAGATAGTGGTGGTTTAGTCGCGAAAGACGGTGACGGTGACTCGAGAGAATGGGAACTCAGCGCAACTCTTGAGAATCTCTTTGCGGCTTCCTTGGTTGAGTTCTTCGACCCTGATGTTGGCAAACATGTCATCCCGTTGATTGAATCAATCGTCATCGATCATCTCGACGTCACATACAAATACTCAAAGACAGGAGACAAGGCTTCTGCTAGCGAGTTTACCATCGATGGAAGCATCCGCGTCGCCTCTATTGTACTCAAGCTTGACTTCTGGCATAAAGGTTCTGGCAACTGGGGCTTCAGCACAACTCTCAATCCCCAGGACGAAGAGTGCACACTGGGTGACGTGATTCACTCCATGCTCAGTGATACCGCTGAGTTGGATCTACCCCCATTCGTTGCCGAAATGAAGTTGGTGGCAAAGGGCTCGGATGTGCTTGGGCTTCGCGTTGGGGAAAACACGCCGCCTGCTAAGGAAGATGATGATAAGTCAACTGCAGTTGTAGGTCCAGCATCAGGTACAGGCGGCTCAGATGAAAAGGCTGCAGATCCTGTCAAGTTCTTCTACCTGATCGCATCGATCAATATCGGTAAACTGGGATTCACATTTGCCCAGATTCACAGTTCTGATTGGGAATCCAAAGCACCGTCGAAACGTTTGTTCAGAGCCAAGGTTGACCTTACAATACTACCTACAATTCATGTTGACCTAATCGGAGATCTCAAACTCCCGCTGGATGACATGTACTACATCTGGTCACAGGACAAGGGTCTTCCTCAGCCCGAAGACTCCAAGACAGAGCCTCGCAAGGGAGGGTTCACTCGCGCTGATCTAGAGCAGTTGAACAGTATCAAGCCTTTTGATGGCGACACCATATTGGTAAAGGACAAGTTCAGCAAGAAAGACCCTGCCGATCTCATGATAGCGGCAGGATCTTACTTTGGTATCATTGGTGTTGACTCGTCAGGCGAGAAGTCTTGTATCCTGGGCTATGACTTCAAGGGCTCTGGCAAGAAGTCAGGAGAGTCTGATGACACACCAGAAAGCGTTGAAGGCCCTCCCACAAATAAAGATGCTGCTGGAGAGAAGCCGAAGTCGCCTGATGGAGAGAAAGATTCAGGCCCAGACAACCCAAGTGCTCATGCTCCTCTCAAGAAGAAAGCCGGCCCGTTGTCGGTCAGTAATGTCGGTCTCAAGTACAAGGGCGAGACTCTCAGCGTCATTTTGGATGCTAGCTTTGATCTGGGCCCCTTGGCTTTCGAATTGCTCGGCTTCAGCATCGATCTAAAGATCAAGACGCTTGATAGTCTCAAGGATGTTGGTGTGAGCTTCACTCTTGATGGCATGTCAGCGGCCTTTGACAAGCCTCCATTGACCATCGCTGGTACTTTCCGCCGTGGAAAGACTGCCGATATCAAATACTACGCCGGTGGCCTCATTATAAGCTACATACCGTACCAGTTCATGGCTGCAGGGTTCTACGGAGAGGTGAAGAAGGAAGGAGAGGAAACATATACCTCTGTCTTTGTCTTTGCCAAGCTGGACGGTCCACTCGTGTCGCTCGGCTTTGCCGATATCACAGGCCTCACTGGAGGATTTGGGTATAATTCTTCGGCACGTATGCCTGCAATCGAAGATGTCGTCAAGTATCCCCTTGTCGCACCCATCAGTCTCAAGGACGCCAATAGCGCGCTTGAGGCATTGAAGACTTTGACGGACCCGGGACAGGGAGGCTGGTTCTCGCCCGCGAAGAAGACATACTGGGCCGCGGCGGGTCTCAAGGTCGATGCATTCCAGATGGTCTCCATCGACGCTGTGGTGTTAGTGCAGTTTGGCAATGGGTCGGTCAAGCTCGCCATCTTCGCCGTCGCAGTTGCGGATATCCCCTCTGCCAAAGCACCTGTTAAACTCGCACATGTCGAGCTCGGAATGGCTCTCACTGTTGACCCGGACTACGGTCTGCTCAAGGTCGAAGCCCAGCTTGCCCCTGGATCCTACATTCTGGCAGAAGACTGTCATCTCACTGGCGGTATGGCGCTTGTCTATTGGTTTGACGGTCCCCATGCCGACAAGAGCCGAGTTGGCGATTTTGTTTTCACTCTCGGAGGCTACCATGAGGCTATGGTTGTGCCTCCGGGCTGGCCTAATCCGCCACGACTTGGGATCAGCTGGAGTCTAGGCTCTCATCTCAGTGTCTCGGGACAGGCCTACTTTGCGGTGACCCCAAAGGTCTGCATGGCAGGAGCCCGTCTTCATGCTAGTTTCTCCGCTGGGCCTATTTCGGCTTGGTTTGATGCCTTTGCCGATTTTCTCATCAACTACAAGCCGTTCCACTTCATCGGTCATGTCAGTATCGCTGTGGGTGTCAGTTTCAACATTGACTTCCTCTTTATCCACACGCACATTTCAGTCGAGATCGGCGCTGAACTCACTCTCTGGGGTCCGCCGCTGGCTGGAACAGTCCACGTGGATCTATGGGTTGCTTCATTCAGCATCGACTTTGGTGCTGCACAGGGCAGTGTCGAGGACGTTAACCTATACCAATTCTACCTGCTTGTACTCCCGGCAAGTCTGCGCCAAGTTTCCGGCCTCAATCCAGATCAGGAAAAGGCCAAAGCTCCCCGTCCTGCCAACGAGGGTCACAATTTCGTTGCAACATCTGGACTGATCAACAACGACGAAGATCCAAAGAAGCCGAAGAATGCACCATGGGTCGTCAAAGGTGGTCTCTTTTGCTTTGTTGCCGAGTGTAAGATGCCTGTTAGTAACGTTCAACTCGTCACTGGTAAAGATGGACATGGGGGTGAGACAACGACGCCAGTCAAGTTCAAAAACCCCGATGGATCTGTCACGTCTCCGCCAGAAATTTATAGTAAGCCGATGCTGCTGAGTGATCCTATGATGTCTACTTTTGCTATTGAGTATACCCAAGCCGGTGTCGATGCAGATGAGACGAACTGGCAAATGGAAATGGTATGGAATGCTATGCCGACGGGACTTTGGGCACAGTGTAAGTCACATTCTCGTTTGTTTCCTTCGACTTATATTTCCTCTCTACTTGAAACATTTTGTGGGCAACCGTTTTCTTCCTTCTGGTCCGATTTAAGCACAAAACAAACCCTCTGTATGTGACAAATTTTAACCTTCTCTCCAGATCAATCGAGCACCGATCCATCCCTGCCTAGCACTGGCACGGGTCAGCTCCTAGACCAAAAGTCCGGTTCTACCCCCTTGATGATGGGTCTTCGTGTCATTGCACCCAAGCCCACTCTTTCTCAAGATCCCTACCCAGTATTCGATGTCGCAGATGCCAGCCTCGTCGAGCTGACTGCAGAACGACACTTTGAGAAACCCAAGGACTCCAATGCAAAACTGTTTGCACCGCAACCATCGTTCGAGGATCAGTTACCACCTGAGCCTAAGCCGACAGATGAAGCTATTCAAAAAGCAATCAAAGATCAATACGAGGCCGTATTGCAAGCTTGGAAGGCACCGGCGTTGGAAGCAACGGATGTGAAGACATTTGTGAATCTGTGGGAGAGTTCTCTCAAGTGGGATGTTGCTGCTGGATTCAACAGTGGCTCTACTGGTGGTTTAGCTGATATTGCGGCAATTCCAGAGAAGATGAAGGACCAATTCATGGATTTGTATATGGCTCCTCCGCTGCTTTCCGCTGCGGTAGTTGCTTGAGAGGGAGGAAATGGATATGGTATATCAGTTTGTATATGATGCGGTCGCATGTAGTTAAGTCGGTGAGGGTCAACATGTCCACAGTGTTGTGTGTTACTGTCTTTTCTTTTCTTTTTGCCTATTTAATACTAACTAACTAGTATTCTTCCCTCGTGTGGTCAAGCCACTGTCTACTGGTGTATGCTGGTTTATCCAAAGCAGACATATATTGTCAAATAGAAGTAAGATCTTCCACATACGACCATAGCTCGCAGAAAATACGGGATCCCGTTCGCTCTCCCATAGTCAAGCTGCGAAGCGCTGGATTAGTAGTTGGGTCGGTGACGACCAGCGAATCCCCGGTGTTGTATGTTTTTGTCGATCTTGATGGACGGACGACCTTGGTTCTTTTTGATTGTCGAGAGGCTGTCCTTATGTCCGTTGAAGATTGATGTATGAAGTCCTTGGCTCGGCTCTGCCGTGATTCAATCTGTGGAGCAGCGTTCATTATCTCCAGGCTGCTAGATTGTCGTCCGTAAGATGGCGATATAGGGTCTAGATTAGTCTAGCGTAGTCGTCAAGTATTAATTAGCCTGGACGGAACACTACCTCAATTCGGATCATACGTGCCGTGCTGCACTAACATGGTGCATAATCAGTGACTCAATTACGCGGTCTGTAATGACGCCCATGTTAGTGCCAGGCCATGCAGTTAGGTCAGAACAAGCCGATGACCAGTATTACATAGAATTAGTGAGTCACTTGCCTTGGTCAATTACTATAACTCATCGAGAAAAGTACAGATATATAACAAGGCAGAAATTATACAACAAGGCCGAATAAAATCAACATGTCAGATTAGATCACATCGTTAATATGGAGCCTAGCAGCTGATGTCTCGGTCTATAACTATCTCAGTCTCGTAGCTTTGACTCATCAATATATAGGTTACGCATAAAACCCTGCTTCAACTCTGCAAAGTCCTGCTTTTTCTCCCTCTCGAGAATCTCCACTCTAGACTTTCTCATAGCTTTGGCCACATCTATCCAGTCAAGGTGTTCTTTACCTGCAACGTCTCGCATGTCTTCTTCGACTTCCACTTCAACCAGCTTGCCCCCACGTTTCCTCACAATTCCGTCAATGATGACAGTGTCGACGTTACCGATACTGCTGTGCAGAACTATGGCGGCCAATGGGTCTTGCTCGGCGGCGCAGACCAGTTCAGGCGCGTTGGCGTCAAAGATGACTAGGTCAGCCAACTTTCCTTCAGCAATGCTGCCAAGTTGATCTTGCTTCTTGATCGCTCTGGCACCTTGAATAGTACCAAGATTAAACACATCTTGTACTTTCTTGGATATGCGTCGTGGAGCCAACTCTTGATCGATGAGTTTCTGGTTATACTTTGCCCGTGAGGCTTGTAAGCCAAGTCTCATCTCGTAGACAATACTGGAAGCCTGGTTACTGTGACAATCAATACCCAGACTTGACTGTGCTTGAGCCATGGGGTAGTCATCATCAAGGCAGATTGGGTTTCCTAGCGCCATCTGCATCTCTGTCGAAGGTGTACTGCTGATATGTGCTCCAGCGTCCGCCACATCCTGAACACTCTCGACCGGGTATCCATTCGCGTGACTGAACAGCATTCGATCGTCCAACAAGCCCTGACTTTTGACCTGCTGTATGACATCACCCATGCTCAACTGGTGGTTGCGAACAGCGTGGGTAGTTGCCAAATCGATACCAGCCTCTCGAGCTGTCTGAAAGAGTTCTTGAACGACCTGTTCTGGCAGGAACCAGAGATCAAAGGCCAAGCCCATGGTTACTCGGCCTTCTCCAAAAGGAGCCTGAGTTCCAAACTTCCGCACTTCTTCCAGAGTCCACGATGCAATCATTTCCGGGTTCATTTCGAAAGGTGACCATGAAGCGACACGAGCTGTTGGGCAGTATCCATAGACACTTCGCAGACCTGACGACACAGTGGCTGAAATGGCAGTCGATGCTGATAGAACAACAGAAGTCAGTATTCTGATGTCGCTATCACCGCAGGAGCCCACAGGATATACGTACCAGCACCTTCAAAGGTGTTTATATGCGAGTGGTCAACAACAGTTGTGGTACCAGCATTGATCGCTTCAAGGCATCCACCAAGTTGACCCCAGTAGATGTCTTCTTTGGTATAATTGGACGACTGCAAATTTCCTGACGCCATGTAGTCGAGAAGAAGCTCATCAGCGTGTCTCCCTTTGAGTTGGGTTTGCCAAAGATGGTGATGCGTGTCGACAAAGCCAGGCGAGATGATCATTGAGTCGCAGTCGATCGACTCTACATTGGCGACATCTCCGATGTTTGAAGCAATCTCGATGATGCGATTACCCTCAATGAGGATGTCTCTTTTCAAAGCTTGTACGTTGTCTTGATCATCGTGGATGAGGACCGTGCCACCTTTCAGTAGCAGCTGGTGGGACAAAGAGCTACCGTTTTGCATAGTGGAGGATGGTATTTTAGCAACTGTTTTGGCTCAAATAATGGTAAATTGTGTAGTCCAAATCAATTTAGAAGCGCAAAGAAGAGACATGGAGGCTGGTTATATACACAATCCATGACGCTATGGCGTTACCATCACACTCAATACGAGACGACAGGAAGCTACACACACATTCCTCTATCCCGTGGAGTCGCTCCACGGAGATTTCGCTATTTACGCGAATAAATACAATGCCGACAAACAAGTACGACAATAGCGAATAGACGCTCGCTAGTTCGGGCGATCAGCCGTAGAACGGGCGTTTGCTTGCCTTAGGGTATCAGAAAAATTGGCCGCTAAAAGCATAAGAGACGAAATTAGTAGATCAGGTTATGCTATTTAGACTATGCTCTTTAGGCTATTTATTTTTGTAACCTCAGACTTAGGAGGTCAACTTTTCTGCTACCCAGTAGGCTTGTCAGTTGGGCTGGGATCTATTCCTAAAGTGTCGCTTCGTGATTGATAATAAGCTTTCGCTCTTCCGACGGAGATTGTTTGTCTCGGAAATGCTGTTGGTCAGCTCGCCGCTTCGGTGCCGACACGGACAATCGCTCAAAATTGATGGTAAAATGGAATTTACAGTGGCCTATTCGGGCAGGTAGTTTAAGTCTAGCCTCATATGTATCCATTTACTGGTTATTTATTATCACTACGAGATTAAATGTATGGATAATGGAGGTTAACATCACACAAGTAACAAGGAAATATTATAGTGAGTGACAGTGATTTTCTCTTCTATCCTACAGTGTATTCTGGACTCCCATATTGAGGTTACCCAAACATTCCCACCACCTTGATCCTTCCAAGTTGTACCAACAGACTGCAGAATATCAGAAGTTCCACCCAGGCGAAGGACACTGTTGAACTAGGAGAGCCCTCTTCGGTTCGTTTGACAACCTGGGAGGTGATTCTTTCGCCAACCAACATCTCTTCGGGAGATCTCGCCGCTTCAGGGGCCACTGCTGTACTAAGACAGGCCTCTTGAGATCTATTCGGAGATCTCGGAAGACAAAGGGCCCCAGTGGCGACAGTTTGCGGCTCGGTCGGCTGCACTATGCTAATAGTCAGTCATCCCATCGTTATGAGTCTTCAAGGCAACTGGTTAGTATACATACGGGAAGCCAGAAGGGCGGATATTGCGCATGATGAAAGGCCTGCGGCCCTCGGTGACGTCGGAATAGGCTACTGAGTAGGCATCACTATCGCTGCCATTGCGGCGGACTCTGCGGCCACCATGTCGTCGACTGCTTCCACAACACATGTTGATAATATGGGTTGGTTAAAGGTGAGGTGGGTGTAGTTGTTGTTGATGTGAGTTGAAGTTGAAGTTGGTTTGCGAAGAAGATGGCAAAGGAAGACTTGTGTGTGCTGAAGAGGAAAGAAAAAAAAGTCAGGAAGACACGATCATCTTGTCTTTATATACTGCTCAGAGATGAGGAGAGTTTTGCAGAGCTTTACAGAGTTTGCGATAGTTTTCATGCTTTCTAGGCAGACACGATAATGTTCTGATATGCGCGCATTTTTCTGCTGAACATAATGTTAGACTCTAGTTGATTTGGGAGTATAAACAGAAGAGTTAATGAACTTAAAATTTATATTCCAGAGTCTATGTGGCTAGAGCAATGGGTTGCTGTGCAATGCCAGCCATAGAATTTGTTGCTCGCTACCTTCAATCCTGCTATTACCATGGAAGACGGCTGGTAAGGGCTTCAGTCACCAATCAATCTCTCTGCTAATACAGTACGATGGAGCCTGTAACGTGGAGCCCAAGCAACTCACAAATGTAGCACCACTTCGAGATACTATGCCTCGAAGGGTTGTACATCCAATCACTGTACACTGCCTCTTCACAACCTATCGGCATAGGCTTGGGACCAATAACCCCATCGTGTAACCTCCTCTTAGTCTCTCACTATCCGCCCACGCTTCATCTGATTAGATTCCAATATTCGCGAAAAGTAAAACCTTTACCCGCAAAGAAAAATCTTGACCGAGGCAACAATGCAGGTCGGGCATTAAGATAACTTTGTTTTGTCGGAGAATTTACTGAAAAGCAGATATACGCGCAAATCCCATTATTCCACTAGAAGTATCTTTGCAAAACGTGGGGCACTGGGACAACCTTAGTTATAGAGTTCACATTGCCATAGAGATTGAAATCTGACTCATAGAGCGAGGGTATTTTTAGTAGCCAACTGAAAACCTTGACATTCATAGCTCTGCGATTCTATGCAACATACTTTTCCTTTCTTCAAGAGGATAAAAAGTCTAAACGAAGCGTCCAGGTCTGATGCGTGAGATGTATTCCTTGTGAAAATAGTAAAGGCTCCTGAAAACTTTAAATGAGGAGTTCGCCAAATTGCAACTTCAAGTGAATAACTTGCTTATTTACAAGAAGCTTCTAATAACACCTGAATTGTATGGTTGGTTAGGAGAATGCGCTGGGGGAAATCGTTAGTTCCAGCTGGTTATCCACGCTCGCTTCCACGAGACTAAACCACATTCAAGGTCAGTCCTTCCAGAAATACTATTTCATATAGTTACTTGTGTGTAGCGATGTCTTCCATTAAAATCACACGTAAAATTAGAGATTAGTTCACCTGTTATCAGCATCGGTTCTACTTGCTACGAGAAGGAAACGTACCCTATAGTGACCCTCCTTATGTGAATCCTATGCATACTTTCCTAAATGTCGAACGTAGTTTGACTAGACCGTATTCAAATCACTAAAGCACCATATTATTTGACCGCCAGTCTGTCTCTGCTATCCTAATGTGCCACTGTAAGAGTCTATCGAGAAATTCTCACTTCGACAATGCGAGATTACATACAGATAAATTGTTTTAACCTCAGTTCCATACTGCCAATGAAAAACTTTAAATTACCCTAGAGTTCTTTCAGCTGTCTTTCAGATGATATCACACCCGATAGTACTTGGCATAGATTTAGTCACATCTCTGAAGTCATTCTGTAATTTTCCTGTTGACCCAGTATAATGCTGCTTTTACATACAAAATACCACCATATTTGATCATCAAAGCAACACGTGGAATCTATAGGCAAAACCCGTCAAATATCAGGTTTTTGACTTATCCATTGTTTCGGGAGCAATTCATACGTCAGTACTCGGCCCCAGATGTCTAGGTAAATGGACGATCCATCGGACCGAAGTTTGGGTTTTTCACCGCTCGCTTCGAGATACCGTATACACATTCTAGAATGGGTGTCGATCTCTGTACAAGCAACTGCCTAGCACAATGAACCAGCACCAAGCCGCTCGGGCTGCCTCAGATTGTCGGGAAAAGTGCTGATCAAACATGCTGCTCCCCCGTCTCCAGATATCTAGTTCCACCTCCGCCCGACGCCAAGTCCAACCTAAAACCAATCCCGCGCTTATCTTTCCTTCGAAGCATGCCGATCGTCTTGACTAGAAACTTTACCCGAGTCTTCTAATCATCTTGGCGATATGAAACCATGGGGAAAGCAGAACGGGAGGACGCACGATCAACGCCGAATACCGAAAGTCGAGATCGAAGATGTGGCGGAGCATATCTCCGTCTTTGATTTACTGATAGAGAGATATACTGCGTCTCGTCTCGGTCTGTCTGCCCGACTTGCGTCTGAGCAAATGTGACCGGGATGCCGATTTAAATGCCTCAAGCACGTGCAGCCTTATCTTCCTTTGCCTCGTGGAATCCTTGAGCATGCCGATGAATAGGCGAATGCTCGTGAGACATATCCCACCGTTGACCAGCGTGACTGGGTCTGTCAGTGTCAAATGACCGGCAGGAAAGGACCCTGAGGAAGCACACCAGCTGATTGGGCATCTGGCAGCATGGTCTGGGGTAGGCATTACAGGATACATGACATTTGACAGAGACGGCGCATTCAAACGTTTTCGTCAAATACGGTGACATTGAGACACATATTCGGGTCCAGGCGCATAACACACAATAGGCAGGTACCATGCGATGTAGTCAAGGACTATGCTTGTCACAAGAAACCTTGAAGACATGATTACTCCATAAACGATTAAGGTGAGGCTGTCATGCTTAAATTAACGAAAGTATGGATAGATTACTTAGTTTTGGGACTGTGGCCGCTGAGGTCAAGCTTAAGCCATAATGTATCACTCGACGTCCGTATTAAACTCCTCCCAGTGAGGTGGATTGCAAATGGTAGCAATGCAAATGCTCTAAGGTAAGATACAAGCAGAGACATAATAGTTGCCGGCATCTTTCTTGGGTGGTAGCACCAAGTATTTCTGTCTATCATGATTGCACATACGGATGTCGAATTGGTGCTATGTGTGAGTGTTATAACCGCTATATATCCGCTCAAACACCCCTATTCCGAAAAGAGTAACCATCGTGCATAGTGTGCATATTCGATCTGGGGTACAGTGGATGAGACCCATTAAGCATTGATCAAGATGTCCATAAAATAGTGGAATGCGTCCATGTATAGCATAGACCCTGGTCTGGACGGACGGCAGTGAAGATACCAGACAGGAGTCTACTTCTCTCTACAGAAAACCTGAAAAAATACTACGAGTAATAAGCATGGTTGTCTACAAAGTATTAGCCACTCTCACCAGTTGCTCATCCTCATGAACAAAGTCTAAAAGCTAAACTTGGTGATGAAAGCAGGATGTTTCAGCAAAAAACCTGAGTGCCGAGTTGTCATAACGTAATCTGAGACGGCAAATGAGCTCATCAAAAAGAAAGAATTCGAGGCTTGTAAGCGAAGGTGGTCAGGACAGAAATACCCACTCAGTTCTACAGCTATATTGGCCGAGACATCAACCCATTTAATGTTTACGAAGTCCAATAGTCAACGACTTCCTGGCAAGATTTTTCTTTCCCGTTGATCCACTTAGAAGCGGTCGTGCTGAGCGGCGCCTTTCCGTACTTGGGAACGGTGTACGAGTCAGGTCAGTTCCGTTCTGATAGTTTGTCTATTACGGCAGTGCCGCGGCTGCGCGGTAGATCCAGGGACGGGAAGAAGCATATGACTCCTTCTTTGTTGTGTAAAGTGTCCAGATGTTTATGTCAACCAACTACCCTGTATTACTGTCCTGCCTGTTTTCGTCGAGACCTTGACGCGAAACGATGATGAGGTCAAGGCACAAGTCCGTGTTGCCCTGGTCAGCGTAGAGTTTATTACGGAAGTGGCCGTAAAGTATACGTAGCGAAAATAGGAGAACAATATCCGCCACTTGATCTCAGGTACTTCGGCCAAAGTTGCCCATCGACAGGTTCCGACGTTGACTGGTAGGATGACCCATTGTATCAAATAAATCCAGTTTCTACCAGTATATCCGCGGCATTATCCATTTAACTGACCCTCAGTTGAGCGCGTCTAGACTCTCTTCTTATTTGCTGATTAGACCATCTGATTCTGATACTGGTCTATTTCGCATCCACCGTCCCATTCAGTCCCAGTTGATGATATCCACAGCACGGTCATGCTTTTCTTCTTTTTTTCTCAACCGAGTTCTAGACAGTCTAGATGACCAAGTAGTCTCGGTCACCAACGGGGTATTTTTTCGCTACTACGTTGGTCTTTGGCGAATAAAAATTGAAGCAATTTGTCACAGTCAAACAGCGATATGCCCTGATGCCCTAAAAATGCAACACTGGTCTGTATCGGTATTGACAGACAAAGAAAATGAGGCGGCGGCAAAGGCGGTCTATCCTATTCTGTCCAGTCCGTCTGTCTGCCCGTGCTCACCGTTGCCATGTCCAGGTACCTATTGACTGTACAGTAAAAGAGTACGTATCTCATCCGTATTTGGGCAAAACTGAACAGGCACAGTTTTTAACCGCGTCCAAACTCAGCAATGTGGACACTTGGAATACCGTAAGAATGTTCCACTCACCAATAAAACGTCTCGAAAAGACAATTTCAGTTCCCGTGTCTCGGAGTAACTAAACAAGAACGAGGTGCCGAGAATGTGTGTGCTGGGATCGGTCTCTTGCCGATAGTAGCGTTCCCTGCATCACATCACGCTAGCGGCTCTTGAGCTTCTTCTTTTGTCAGTAGAGGAGGGAACTTTATCACAACCTCATCTGTTGTTATCGATATCTAGGTGCTATACAAGATACAGATGTTATTACTGAGTATCACGACCCAGATATGCCCTTGGTCAACCCTTGCTTTTCCCCCATTTCAAGTACCGTAATAGTCGATACGTAATAAACGTCTTTGTCGACCCATTATTTTACTCCTGTTTTCCGTATCCCAGCATCCACTCCGTTCTTGGCGTTTCCACCATGACATGACGCTATTCAGAGCTTGGCAACGACCCTTAATTCTCTTCGCTCGTTCGAACAAATTCCCGCACGGCATGACCGGGTCTCGTCTCCTGAATCGAGTGCAGTCCATTCTTTACCTAGTGTTGTTTTGTTCCTATGACGTAGCCTCAGCCTCAAGCAGACACTGACATCGACATCACTCATTCCCAACACTCCACTGCCCTTGTTCTGCCCCATGGGGGACCGATCCCTCTTGCAGTAAGGGATCAAAGTGAGGCTATGCCTGTCCCTCTAGTCTAACCTAGCCAACGTTCCAGATGTTGGAAAAGTTCTCGGCGTTTCCTGCGTCAGATCCAACAAATTGTTGAGCTATATAGACCCGGCCCATCTGTCCCCATTCCCGTTTCTGACGGTTCTTATTTGACTCTATTCTTCTACCTCTCAGACTCTCTTCCCCTCTGTCACTCATGCCAACAACGGGTGTGCTTTTCTTATTATAGTACACCACTTGCAGATCCTTTCCTGTCTTTGCGCGATCAGACTTCTTTGAACCCTTCGATGTAGGTACCTAGTCTACAGCATGCCCCTACCCTGTTTTTTAGCCCTTCGGCTCTGCATGCAAGACGACATGTCAAGCAGCGATACATACGTATGCACACAGATAAACTTCAAGCCTTGATCTTGAAGAACCACCATTTGCCAGATGTTATTCTTGTTTCACATTAGATGCACTCTACATCATAGATGCATATGACTTCATTGCATTTTACTCAGCCCATATTTATTCTGCCCTCGCCTACTGCCAAGACCCGATTAACCTCCACTTGAAAAGATCTCGCTCGGACACTTTGAACTGACAAGAATTTCTCAGACAACTACCACAACCAACAATCACAATGGCAGCCACAACAGACCCTACAACAAATCTCGCCAGCGAGTCCGAAAAGGGAAACCAGCAACCTCTCAAGATGGAACCTTTAGACTCGAATGCTCCCCCCAAGTACGAGCACGACTCAGCATCCGGCTCAGACGGCGAAGTCCCCAAGGGCGAGACAAGCGACGAGATCGGCAACATCTTCGAGGGTCAGGATGGAAAAAGCTACAGGACCATGACCCGCTGGGGTACAATCTTTGCTCTTCTCACCAACCAATTCGGTATCGGCGCCCTCGGTCTTCCCAGCGCTTTTGCAACTCTCGGTCTCGTCCCCGCCCTCATCACCCTCTTTGGCTCTGCCCTCTTGGCTTGGTACACTGGCTTCGAGCTGTACCGCTACTCCATCTTGCATCCTCAGTGCGTGCACATCATTGATCTTGCCAAAGCTGCTGGTGGCCGAACATGGCAAGTCATTGTGGCCATCGGATTCCTTATCCAAGTCATCATGTTCTGCTCTTCTGCCATTGTCACCATCTCAATTGCTTTCAATACCATGACTGAGCATGCCATCTGCACCGTCAGCTTCATGGCTGTCGCCGCTGTCATCTCGTTCATCCTCTGTGTGCCCCGTACCGTCAAGTTCATCTCTCGTAGCGGTCCTCCCACCGTCGTCAGTCTTGTCGGAGCGGTTCTTATCGTCATGATCAGTCTTGGTTTCGCCGATCCCGTCAAGGCCCCCGAGAACTGGACACCCACCATCAAGGCATTCAACAACCCTGGATTCCGCAACATCTTCAACGCCGTGCTAAAGATTGTCTTCGCATACGCTGGTAACCACTCCTACGTTTCCTACATGGCTGAGATGAAGGACCCCAAGAAGGATTTCCCCTTCTCTCTCACATGGTTGATCACCCTTACCACGGCTTTCTACACCATGCTCGCCACCGGTATTTACTGTCTCGCCGGCGAGTACACGACTTCCCCAGCTCTTGGCTCGGCTCCTCACATCTACGCCAAGGCCGCCTACGGCGTTGTTCTTCCTGCTATCCTGACCGGTGCCCTTGCCAATGGCCACGTCGGTGTCAAGTACATGTTCATTGTCTGCATGAAGCAGATGAAGGCCACCGGTGAAATTACCTCCAACACCGTTCGATCTTGGGCCGCCTGGATGATCTGCACTACCATTTTCTGGATTATTGCTTTCATCCTTGCCAACGCTATCCCTATTTTCGATTCGATCGTCTCAATCCAGTCCGCCACCACCTACGCCTGGTTCTCCTTCGGTATGAGTGGTGTCTTCTACCTCGTCTCCCGCAAGGGTACGCACTTCAATGGTGCAAAGAACATTGCCTTTTTCGTTCTCAACTGTGGCATCATCCTCTTTGCCTTCTTCCTCAATGGTGCCGGTCTTTGGGCTTCATTGACTGAAATGCTTGAGATTTTTGCTACCGGCGATAATGTCAACGGTACTTTCAGCTGTGGAGATAACTCCGCGTTGTAAAGATCGTCTTTCCAATTTTACGAGATTATGGATCGACGTTGAGCTCTGATCAGGATAGGATACAAACGAGTCATGAGCTGGGATTTCTTTTGGCGTTTTTCTTTACAATCTATAGACTAAGCATATACCACCAAGCGAACATAGCATAGCATTTACAATTTATTTGTTCATTTCAATTTCTTCCCTATTACTATTTGTGTGCGTTGCCACGTTGTTCTTACTTGACATTGACAAAACTGTAAAGTATTACATCTCACGTGAGGCATCGTGAAACTCGTTTTACTAAATATTCTTAGACAAAGCAAATGTATTCCAAGATTGATTAGCGGTTGTGTAGAGACTCATTGAGCCCTAAGATGAAGTTGATCCTCGTTGGCTGGATCATTGGGGATGCTCCCCCATGAATGGATGCATCAATGGGGGCTGAGCTGTGAATGAAGGTTTGATGCCAATGTTAAATGGCACATGACAAGTGTCAACTTATCAAGTGTCATCATGTTGCCACTAGGATGTTTAAACAGTATCAAAGAGCACCCTTCCTTCCATCCTCGCGCGCCTTCAAAATGATCCCAATACTTCCATTCTCGATAGCCTCATACAGACCACAAAGCCCCAACGCTTTTCGTTTCTCCTCCTCCCGACGGAAGAACTCCTCTGCAGTCCTGATTCTGTTCGGATGAATCTCATCCAAAAGGTCATAATCCCTTCTGATAACGCCCTTATTCCCACCAGAATGCCTCCACAAGTTCCAGAACCCAGTGAAGTTATCCTTAATCGACATGGTTGCAGGATCCTTCGGGTCGGCGTTGTATCCAGCGGGAATATTGCCCTGCGCAGGCACGTTTTCGAAATAAGTTGAGAGCGGGATGTCGACGCACTTGGCGGGCTTGCCAGTGACCTTTTGGAAAGCTTGGGCAAGTCCGTCGATCGTGATATGATCTATGGCAACTTCAAGATCCATACCATCTGATCTTTCCGGGTGATCGAAAAGCCAGCGGACATAATACTCGCAGTCATCCAGCGCGACAAGCACCATGGCTCCATCACCGAGCGGGACAGACCAAGTCACCACACCGTCAACAACATGAGGCACCATGGCGCTCTGAGCAGAGACGGCCATTTCGATATATGGACCCGTAGTGAAAATCGCAGTACCCATACTGTGGCTCTTTCTCTGACTCAGCATCCACTCAGCAAGTCGACCTTTTGCATCATAATGGCCGGCTCGGAACTTGGGATCGTACCCTCCCTTCTTATAACCGTAGTCCAAGTTTCCAAAGACAAAGAACTTGATGCCACATTCGATAGCCAACTCGTAAGCGCGAATCGTCCAGTAGATCTCGGCTTTCTCGCCAGTATTGAATCCGTCGATGTTGACAAAGGCGCCATAGCAGCCAGTGAAGCCTTTACGCAGGTTGTCTTCATTGGCGAAAGAGCCTTGGATGAATTCAACGTCGCCAAGTTCAGCGAGCTGTTTGGCGCGCTCTGATGTGGTGTCACGGGTTAGAACGCGGAGACTGTAGGCACCGTCTTTGGCGAGGCCTCGGCAGACAGGGAGGCCTTGGGCACCTGTAGCTCCGATGACGAAGATGCGACGGGACATATTTTGTTCGAGAGAGAGAGAGAGTTAGAGTTTGGGGATATTATTGAGTATTTGTTTTGAGTGCGATTGATGAAGCGATAATGTTGAGGATGTCCAGAATGACCGAATATTCATATACCTATAAATACATATGTGTATAATTGAACAAACTGTAGCACATGAAGTCCAAGATGGCAAATATCCTTGTAGACACGGCACTCTTTGTCATTCTGCATTATTAATAATATAATGATTAGTATTCTGTTATTGTTTTTGCCCTTGCCAATAACCAGTCGTTGATGATCACCTCGTGCTGATAGGTTGCCTACCTCCCCGTGAGTGATATTGGGGAAATCAAGAGATACTTGGGCACGGGAAACGCGGATGTCTCTCTCGAGTTGCCAACCTCAGTCTAGGGTTAACACGGCTGTATGACGAGTTAGAGCCGAGCTGGTGGGCTGAATAATAGATGATCACTAATCTCAAAGTCGCACTACAGGATCACGAGCAACTCAACTCGAATTATCCAATTGCGTATCATATGCTACACACTTCGGTATTTGCTGCTGCATCTACTAGCAGGTACATCACTCAAATGCCTTTAAACTCCAGAACGACTAACCCTGTGACCGTGGCAACTATCCCACTCTCCTGTCGTGTTTCTGCGCTTCTCTCTCTGGTGAAACCGCATCGTCATATTGCACGCCAAACTGAAGACAGTTATTAAATTGAGAACAATATTGCTATACCAAAACACAATTTACTGACGTGGTTCTGAGAATTCCCGTATACCTCATGATATCTTTCTGGCTCCCATCGGGTGAGTAACTGTGTATCTCTGTCTGCACGTTACTTCGGTGCATATCCTTGAGGTAAATCGTCCCTCCGATACCCGTGGCATTCCCACATTTACTTGATTTGAGATATTTCCCGGCTTCTTTAGTACTTCGACTTGAGAGTAGTCGAGGAAACATCTTGCGAAACAATGGACGCAAAGCTGGCCCACAGCAGGCGATGATGGCCAGATTAACCTCAACACTATCCAAGGTATCCGCCAGGGATTCCCCTGAGTCGTATCCAGGGTGGTAAAATATCTTTTGCAATTCTATCATGCGAAAGATTCCAACAATGGTCACTCTAATTATCGTCAGCATTAGTCAAGGGCCCGCTTCAATAGGTACTTACACTCCGCCCGCAAGAAACACCACTATGAGTCCCAGCTTAGCAGCGAGTCTCATCTTTAGCCCGACAAACACCCAAAACGGTATCAGAAGTACAAGGACGTCCGTCACGATGGTGATGATTGCTGTGGAGATATAAAAGACAGGCCGGTCGATCTGATGCCGTGGTGTCACCGACTGATCCCAGAAAGCATTAATGGGGATAGTTTGCAGAATAACTGTTAGGAAAATCGCAATCATGAGAGCGATGTTGAAGGTATTCAGGATGTATATGGACCACTTGATAATGCATCGATGCCCGCCGAGTCGAAGTAAGAAGAAGAGGAGGGATGATTTCACTAATGCCAGTATTGGATTATACAAGACTTGCATTGTCCAGTTGTAAAGTAGAACAGGTTCCATGTCCAAGTTGTCGGAGATATCGTCGGTGGGAAAGCCTGTGTAGCCATATCTAAAGACTTTGCTGTATGAGTTATGTCCATTGAAGTGTTGGGGTGGATGAGACATACAGTAATAATTTGGCACGACCAAGCCGACGGAAAACATCTGTGCCGATTAGCTAACAGTTGTATTTCAAGGCAATGACTTCCTTACGGTCGCAAAGGTAACAAGCCAGTCGTCTAGAAGAAGTCAGTAAAGGGTAACACAGAACATTCCTCGTGTGGGGAACTTACCGATACCGACTTGCTTTTTGTCGAATCTGTAGTATATGCGGACGGCCCAAACCAAGACAGAAAAATCAGTCATGATAAAGATGATTGCAATGGCACCCTGCTAGAGAGGTGTTGTGTTGTTGGTAGTTCCGAGAATGGCACGTAACGACCCCCAGGGTCATCATTTCCAGTCATACTCGAAAACAGACGGTGCATTCGAGAAACAATAAGCAGAAACGAGGCATCTACATTTTACGCGGACATTCTACGGTTTGTGGACGTTTTCTCGACGACTTGCATCTGCTGGTAGTACCAAGTCTACCACCTTAACAATAGCAGGCAAGCTAACAACTTCATTCGTAGTACAGTGTTTCAGTATGGACAAGGGTCTGATTGTCCACCAAGTATTATCACAATTATCGGATCATCAACAGTTGGGTCCTGCGCTGCTACACTACTGTGGTACCTTTGGCTTGATTTATTGTCGGTTCCACGTGACAACTTGCAATGTGCCCCTGAAGAAGCAAGCTATCCCGAGAAGAGATAACCTGTTGAAAGTGAGATGATGCATTAACAGAATCCTCAAATATGTAGATCTCTCTTGACACATCAAAATGAATCAACCGGATAGATCGCACAGAACTTGGCAAGCAATTACAACCAACATGTCTGTATTCTTCAACACGTTGCAGTCGGTTGCAATTCATGGCGAGCATGGGGAAACTCCACACACATCGGATCGTTCTCCGTCGAGCCGATGGCAACAATAATCCCTGTAATATGCGGCAATTCTTCCCTCCGTCCTGTTAAATGCTTGGTTCAACCAACAATCAGCTTAACCGACATAGGCAATTGTGGAAGACGTTCCGATGCAGGAACCCAGGTATAGTTAGGTGCATGTTAACAACTACCCTGGGGAATATGCTTAAGAACAAACAGAGAAGCGAGATTTCGCATAGTTATTTCCCTTCCATAAATCCCACATGCTTGTCTCCTGTGTACTTGTACATATAGCTCGATGCGACACACATAAAGGGGGCTGATGCAATCATTGTTTAGTGTGATTGACTGCATTAATCATCTCTTTCGTCACTACACCTCTACTCTTTTCTGGCTGGTTACATCATGCAGATTACCCCTCGCGTCCTCGCCGGGTTATTTTCTCTTCTTGTCTCACGTCTTGAGCTCACTAATGCAGCTGTAACTGATCAAGTCGGCGAGACAGTAGAGGGTAATTACCTGGCAGAAGAGAAGTTTCAACTGACAACCGCGTCAGTCAAGGACCTTGAGGAGCTTGGCTTCAAACACGCAAAGCTTTTCTATCCCGAAGACGAAATCAGAAAACGAAGTATTGGTCTCCTTGCACGGAGTAAATGCAAAACCTTCCCGGGAGACGCTCGTTGGCCCGAGGATGATGTTTGGAAGTTTCTGTATCGCATCACTGGAAGCGCTTTGATCAAGACTATTCCCATTGGTGCATCATGCTACGACAATCTTGGAGTTTACAGTAAGGCTCGGTGTAGGCATATCGTTGATCAATGGAGCAATTCTTCGCTTCAGTCAGTCAACTCAGACTCTTGCACTTCACGGTCACTACTAACTAGATCCAGTATCGCTGATCCAACTTCTGTCATGTGGCCGATCTATCAAGGTCGAACATGCATGCCCGGCAATAAACCCGACGGAAACTGTACGCTAGGCGGCTTTCCCTCCTACGTTGTTGACGCTCACAACGTCGCACATATACAACTAGCCGTTAACTTAGCTCGATCTCTCAATCTTCGACTCGTTATCAAAAACACCGGCCATGACTTTAATGGTCGCTCTGCTGGCGCTGGCGCTTTGTCTCTCTGGATGCAGCGGTTCAAGAGTATCCAGTACTTCAAAGACTTCAAGACCCCGTCTTATAGTGGGCCTGCAATGAAGGTTGCTGCTGGTGTCATTGGCTCTGAACTTTATGAGGCAGCTGATAAATATGGCGTGACTGCTGTTGGAGGTGAAGGGATGAGCGTGGGCTTCGCTGGTGGATATCTGGCTGGTGGTGGACATTCACCTCTATCTCCTATCTACGGTCTAGCAGCGGATCAGGTAAGAAAACAAACATCGTAGCCCAATTCATGTACTGACTTGAGTCTAGGTCCTTAGTATTCAAGTCGTCACTGCCGATGGTCGTTTTCTTACAGCCAACGAATGGCAAAATACTGATCTTTTCTGGGCCCTACGAGGTGGTGGTGGAAGTACATTCGGTATCGTGACTTCATACACTGTCAAAGTCTTTCCCAAACTTAAGGCATCTATCATGAGTTTTGCATTCGGTACAAGCGAGACTATCTCTCAGGAAACGTTCTGGAAAGCCATTCGAGCGTTTTGGGAACGTTTCCCAACTTTCAATAAGGCTGGCAACTACGAATATTGGGGCATTTTTCACGGCGAGGGCGATGCACTGAGTTTTGCCATGTTCCCTTGGTTTGCACCAAACCATACTCTTGCTGAGTTGAAGACTCTGACAGCTCCTCTCTTTAAATCCTGGAAGGACCTTGGTATCGAACCTGAAGTTACAGAGTCCGAGCATGATTCTTTCCTCGGTGCTTGGTCTGTTGGTTTCGCCCGCGAAGCTGTCGGAGGTACTAGTACCAAGACAGCAGGTCGCCTCTTCCCATGGTAAGTACTCACCCTGTCGTATAGTAGTTTGAGCTAATCAGGACACGTATAGTGATAACTTTGAGGATCCAGCCAAGTTCAACAAAACCTTTGCTGCGCTCAAGAGTCTGTCCGACAAAGGTGGAAATATCATCGGGTTTGGCATAACTGGCGGTCCAGGTCCCCATCCAGACAACGCTGTAAACCCTGCTTGGCGAGATGCAGCCATGTGGGCGATTTCAGCTGTTGAGTTTCCCGAGGGTAGTTCATGGGATATGATATCTGAGAAGAGCAAGACTCTGACAAACGACTGGATGAAACCCTGGAGGGATGTCACTCCTGGAGGCGGCGCGTACGCTTCTGAGGCTGATGTTACTGAACCCGATTTTCAGAAGTCGTTCTATGGTGCCACGAAGTATAAGAGACTTCTCAGCATCAAGGATCAAGTTGATTCTACAGGTCTTTTCTATGCTCTCCAAGGTGTTGGAAGTGAGAGATGGTATATCACAGACCAAGTTGATGGAGTACCTACTCAAAATGGACGACTTTGTAGAATATAAGCTACTGCATGCACTTGGATATATCAAAGATCGGGGTTTATGTAAGTATATTCAAAAGAATAGTCTAATATAAGCAAAACTGTCTAAACACGCCTGCATAAGACACAGAAAGTAACAGGGAGCCAATCTAAGAGGTCTGGGTGAACTCAAAGTCCTTGGGTCCGTTGTACATCTGGACCTCGGCGTTGGGAACCTCGGACTGGAAGAGCAGAGACTTGGGGATGAAGTGCTCTCCAACGGTGTTGCTCTTGGGGCTGACGGGCTGAGAGATCTTGACGAGAAGACCCTTGTCACCACGGGTGACGGTGAAGGTGCGGGAAGAGTCCTTACACTTTCCATCCTTGATGTCGGGGAGAGTGTAGTCGGTGGACTGAGCGCGGGCGTTGCAGACAACGGCGTTCTCCCAGGTCTCCATGGAGTGGGGCTGGATGACCTTGAACTGATAGCTTTGTGTGGTGTTAGTACCATGATGAACGGGGAGTTTAGGTGAAAACATACTCGCAGAAGGTGCTGTGGGCAATGCAGCTGGCAGTGAAATCCTTGACCTCAAAGACGGCAGTAGCGGAGACGCTGGCAGCAGCGGCGAGAAGAGTGGCGGCGGAGAACTTCATTTTGGTAGTGTTGGTTGGGTTGGTTTTGGAGTTGTTTGTATGTGTGTTGTAGTTGTAGTAGTTGTGTTGGAGTGAGTTGAGATGAGATGATAATGTTCCTTTGAGACGGGATCTCATCGTCCTTTTGTACCTGACATGTCGTCCCATCAAAACACGAGGCCACTGCCGATCCCACGACGATCGTCCTCAAATGCTCCTGTTTGTGGGGAAGGCAACCTAGCGTCACGATGCCGAGACCTCGTATTCTACATGCCGAACGGAAGAACGGCTCGGGAGGTGGGCAAGGGAGAGACAGCAAATCAATGCGTATACTCTGTAGTTACATTCCATTCGAGTCGGTCAGAGGGAAGATAGTTTCTGAGTATGGTGCTTGAAGGAGAAGTTGTTTGTTTGCATTTTTCCCTATGTTCAAAGTGTTTCTGAGCTACAGGTGATTTTCAAGGGCCCTGTGAGAGATCATGTTAATAGCTTCTATTCTTGGTTTCTGACCTGTTTAAACGCAACCCACCTAGATTGAATTTGGACAGAAAGGGGGGTGAATGGCGGTGGCTGAGTGGATTAATTTGTTCTGGATTAATTCTATGATGTCACATAGATACTACGCTATGGAGTGTCTCAATGTACCGACCATCCGAGGGGACTAATTTCACAAGTCATTTGTATCAGAACTATATTCGGCCGAGTTCTGTGGTTGGGGTTACATTATATCCGTGCTTGATTAGTCCCCATTTTCAACGCGTCGTCCTTACCGCTTTACTGGCACTGCAATACTGATCCATTGTTTCCCTATATCGGCGTATTAATAGTAATTGCAACGTAGCATAGCCTTAAGAGATCGTCATTCTGGAAAACTTACGCGAGATTCAGAGTTCATGGTGGAGCAGGGCACACGAACGTTGATCTATGAGATATTTCGAAACATGTCGGTGATGTTCTCAGGGTCTTGATTTGATACAGTGATGGGGAGTTGTGCAATGAGTCCTTGGCGTCTCACACATGTACATGATTCACAGTCAGATGAAACCAAACGACATAATAATAACTAAAGTCACAGACGATTACATAATCTATTATCAACATTTACAACTAACTCTTGTAGGTTATATGCATTGTTTCAATATAATTCTGCAACTTACCCTGAACATCTTGAGATCAAAAACATCACCAGGCTACTTAGCCTTCCTTGCGCATTGAGATGACATCACTAAGCGAGGTGATGTCTTGATCTGGCCTAGTCTCGCAGGACCCTTGCATAGACCAACCTCGAACGCAATTTGCTGAAAGGCCGAGTGTTCAAGTCCCCAGTTGCTCATTCTTAGGTGCAAGTTTCACGTAAAATTTGTAGTCAGAGGTTTACGAAGTTGGTGGGCTATCGAATGTACCGAATTTCCTGGATAAAGAGAAGTCGCCTGATTGCTCTTGTCTCATCATTGAGCTTGTCCAAGTGATTTCCTACTCTTCATCAGCCACAAGCTACGGGATGCAGGGAATTTAGATAAGATAAGATAAGATGCATATCAGCTTTGAAGCAGTGGAGGTGTGCTCAAGTACCTACACTGGACATTGGGTGACATGATTCCATCCCATGTATCCACAAGTCCAGGCACTTTCGACAAGACCACAATTGAGTTCTCGGAGTACTACCAAAAGGCTCTTGACCACCCCAACGTAGCATGCCCCCATCTGGGAAACGTTCCCTTTGGACATGGCGGGCCTAGATCGTGTTTGACGTGTCGTGGAATGAAGCGGTGTATGGCACCAATGTGACGGAGAGGCTATTGGAAAGGACTGAGGAGATTGTGCTGGGTAGTGTTTAAGTCGCCTCATTTGTCATCTATTGAGAACCCGTTCTAACAGATATCCGTGTATAGTAAAAGCTGGTGAAAACTGATAAGAACTAAGAAGCAAAATCAGTGTCACGTTGGTTGAAAAGATATGGTGCTTATAGTCAATTATGGAATCGATGAATGTTGTGCTTGTATGATACTGCATAAAAACAGGTCACAACCTAAGCCAGAGTAATTTGATCGTGGTTGGCGAAATCATGAGAAGGGCAAATCAAACAACGAGGAGGAGTACCCCGCCCCCAATTATATGGAGACGAAGGCAGTGCATAAAGACATAACAGCACAAACGATTCCTTTATGTATGCACAAGAGGCATAGAGACGAATACGCACAAGTAGATCAATGCTACGCTCTCAAAATTGCTTTCCAACCCATTCTAGTTTAAAACGGTCTCTGATCTCAGCTGATAGAATGTCCTGCTACAAGTTGCTCTGAAATCCTTTTGGCAAGGATTTGATGGAAGGGTTGCGTTGGATGCGCTCCGTCGATGTACATATACTCCAGCGCGTTATACTCACAAGTCTCTGACTTGAAGTCTGGCACAAGAGTCCCTCTGCGTGAAATATTAGCTTTGCTTACAAACATAGACCTTTGTTTAACCTACGATTTATAGTCGGCGCAAAACGCGTTGCTCTTGTAGATTGCTGTTTCAGGAAACTGTGAAGGGTCCTCTGTAACAGCCGTGATCAGAGGAACAACGTCAAAGAAGAAAAAGGTGCTGTGCTTTTGCTTATGATCCAACTCATGCACAAGCTTCTTGAGCTTCTTATTCCAATTTTGACTTGCGGCTTCGAGTTTGGGTGCGATGTCCTTGGGCCTGTTGTTCGGGAACAGAGACTGTGGGGGCGTTGAGACGAAGAGAAATTGCCGAGCACCGTAGCCATACAAGTCAAGAGTGAGCTGGCGAATTCGCGCGATAATAGCGACAATGGTCTCTTCTTGGTCGTCTTGAGTTATGGTCCGGTAGATATCGTTGATGCCTATGAAGATGGTCCAAAGTGTTTCCTTTGGCGCAAAGAGCTTTGGGTGCTGGTCCAGGTAAACTGGTAACTTGTCGTGGACCTGCGTATCCACGTCGTTGGGGCCGGTCGTTACGATATCCCTGTCGACTACTGCGCCACCTACAGCCATGTTGTACAGTAGAATCGAAGACGCGTTGTACTGGGTGGTCAGGTACATAGGCCACATTTTGCCATTGGAGCTTGTCTTGCCCGTGTTTCCTATCGGGTTGGAGGGAGAGGGCTGTTGACCAGATATGTCGAAGCGAGTGTCTGTCCATGAGTCGCCACTGCATCATAGTCAGATGATAGTAGCAATAGAAATATGCTGTAGACTCACAATGATACAATCTTGTTAATTTTAGAAAAATTAAAGGTCTTTTTGGGAGGATGGCCTGGCGATGGTGCTGCCTCGAGACATGGTAGCAAGCTTAGCAGCGGAATTAACCCGGACAACTTCATCTTGACGATTGGGGACAGTCGTGATCAAGAAGAACCAAGATGAGGCCTTACTGGAATTACATATAAATAGTATTTCTGCCATCGGTCAAAGATATACCGAGCAAGCGAGCTAATGCTGTTCAGGAAGCTGGGATAATCAGCCTAAGTTGTGCGGGGAGAAGTCCTCGGCATCTGGAGTCTCCCCAACCTTATTCCAGAATTGCGGTAATCTTGTTGGTAATATCTCCAAAGATAGCTCTCATCTGCGAATAGAAATGCCATACTGACATCGCTTTGACTGTCTAGATTTACTTGACCTGTTTGTGCCACTCGCGCATCTCTGCAACGAACGCATCGGGCTGCTCCCAAGCCGCAAAGTGGCCACCTCTCGGCAATTCATTCCAATACACAATATTCTTGTAGTAACGATCACACCATTCCTTCGGCGCAAAACTGTTATCACCACCAAACCAGCTGACGCCAACTGGGATATTTATCTCCCATGCAGTCGTCGCAGATGCGCACTCCCAGTAGTAGCGAGCAGATGACGTACTAGAGTTGGTGAGCCAGTAGAGCATGATTGTGTCGAGCATCTCGTCTTTGCTAAACACAGTCTCTACATCTCCATCATGGTGTGACCAATCTTGGTACTTTTCGTAGATCCAGGCGGCTTGACCGACTGGTGAATCTGCGAGTCCATAGCCGACGGTTTGGGGTTTCGTTGACTGCTCTAGGAAATATCCTTTGAAACCAGTGATATCTCGGATGTTGTCGAGGCGCATGGCTCTCTCTTCAGCTTGGGTATCCTTGATCGGAACTTGAACTTCCTTCTGTGACTAGAATTAGCTGGTTTTCTGCGAAGGGAGGGACTATTTCATTTTACCTTGGGTTCAAAGTAGATAGAGTTGAAATGAAGACTTTTTAGTCCTTTTGGAGCTTGATGACCAAGACTCGCGACTACAAAAGCTCCCCAGTCTCCGCCTTGAGCCACCCACTCGCGATCCATGTATCCAAGGCGTCTCATCAGCTCTGCCCATGCACGAGCAGTGTGCTCATGGCCCCAGCCAGTCTCTTTTGGCTTGCCTGAAAATCCATAGCCTGGAAGTGCTGGCAGAATGAGGTGGAACGCGTCGTCGTGAGAGCCCCCATGTGATTCAGGGTCGACAAGTTTCTCGATGACATGTCTGAACTCCAGGACTGAACCTGGCCAACCATGTGTGAGTAAGAGAGGCGTAGCATTCTTATGCTTTGACTGGATATGTAGGAAGTATATCTCAACTCCATCGATGGTTGTCGTAAACTGAGGATACGAGTTGAGCAAGGCTTCGCACCTTCGCCAATCGTATTCAGTTTGCCAATATTTGCAAAGGTCTTGAATTACCGGCAGCGGGACACCTTGGGACCAGTCGTCAACGAGCTCTTTGTCCGGCCATCTGGTTAGTCGAAGACGAGTTTGCAGGTCATCGAGATCCGACTGTGGGATGGAGACCTTAAAAGGCCGAATGGAGTCATGATTGGATTGAGCCATTGTTGGTTTGTTTGTGAAAGAAGGTCGAAAGTTGACACGATAATTACGTTTCAAGCGGGCAAGAGCATCAAGAGTGGTATTTGAGGTCAAGATTGTGGAACATACGTGACAGTCTTGAAGCTAACGTTCTTAAGTTGGAACATAAGAATTGCTGACAAATCCCACTTTTGATTGTCTCATCGTCAGAAGTTCCATTGACGTCACTAAAACGCCGCCAGCTAAACCCTACCCAAATGAAGATAGACAAATGAGCAAACAACCTCCTCATCCTTGTGATCCCGAATGAATAATGCCTTAGTCCTAGCAACCCAATCACCCAAAAGCCTCTTCTCCTCCTTGTCACTGTAGCGTCCTTCATTGCCAACTTTGAGAGCTTTGAGAAAGTATCCGGAGCAAACAGCCATCATCCAGTCAATAACAACATTACCATATTCTCGACTAGCGTCTTCACCCTCAGCCTGCTTCTTTCTCAAATTATGGATGGCTGGATGGGTGATGTCGTCCTCGAAGAGATCATGAGCTTTCCAAAGGTTGCTCATCTCACCCAGGACCTTCCTCACATCATCCAGAGTTCGATTGTACGTTGGGACGCGAAAAGCTGCGGCAACTGAAACAGGAATGATCCCTTGCTGGACCATCTCGATCATCGCGTTACGGCACGCATCGACAGGTCCACTGTAGTTCTCATATCCAGCAGATGCTTGACCAACGAATGTGAGAACAAGTGAGCCACCAGAGATAATCTCCTGGGCGCGAAGTTCCAGAAAGGTGGAAAGATCAAGATGGGCTTGGTTCTGGAGCAAATGATCATCCTCCGACTGCACGCCAGTTGGAGGAGGAACATGGTCGAGATGGTGCAGAGCAGCGAGTGAGAAGCCGAGATGTGCTGATTTAGGGGGAACAACTTTCTGATAGAAGTTGCGAGGTATCATGCTCAAAAACAAGGAATGGGGGAATTCAGTCTTGTCCAATGTGTCGGCCCATGATGTGATGGTGGTAGACAGAGTACTAAAGTCGTTCTCTGGGCGATCGCTGAACAGCAGCTCAACTTGACGTGGAGGAGTTGCCTTCAGGATGGCTTGAATAGGTTCCAATCTGAAGATTGATCAATAACCTGGAATAAATATGTGTCATCCCACTTACGAATTGTTGCCATGAGCAGACCCATACTCAACAATGGCCGTGTGATCACCGTCGTGGTCCGCTACAGCCTTTGCAGCTTTCTGGAAGAGAGGCAGGGCTTTGAGCATCGCCTCGTGCTGCAGTGCAGCGTGGGAGCTGTAAGCTCCTTGCCCTTGCATGGGTACATCGTTTTGGTTGACCTTGTTTGGCATGCTTACTAAGTAGAAAAGACTGATTGCAGAAATGAGTGAGTTGTGAAGGTCAAGTCGGAGGGGGAGGCCGAGTTTAAGTACTTCTCTCTGTGTGTGTGTTAATTTGAAGGATTTGATGGATCCAGTCAGGCTCGGTCAATCATCAACTCACAGGAGAGAAATTGCCTAGAAGATGGCTTATTAGAGGGACTCTTCATCACGAGGTCAGATTAGGTACGCGCAGGAATTATTCTTCATTTTTGCAGTGTGTTTTGATGAGCCAAATATTTCGTCTCTATTCGTCACGTCATATACTAACACGTCGTATTTTTACCCCATGATTACAAACTAACCACATTACATAAAATACTACTGCTGCCCACTATGATTTCTATCTGTGTTTGGTGAAAGTCCTACACGAACCGTCTCTTGACCTTGACATCATATGAATTCGCCTGTAACTGTTGCGCGATGCGAAAAACGGTTGTCTCATCCTGTCCAGGAACATACTCAAAGCTGAACTTGCGCAGAAGGGTCGTGAGAGAAATGTGCATCTCCTGGAAAGCGAAATGCTTGCCAACACATACACGACTACCGGCTGAGAATGGCCAGTATGGTACAGAAGACGTCTGATTCTGCGAGTAAATGTCAAGCCATCGCTCTGGAATGAATTCATCTGGATTCTCCCAGTTATCAGAGTTGAGGTGTGCTTCTTGGGTGTTGGGAAACACGGTGGTACCCTTGGGAATGCGGTACCCAAGCACGGTTTCATGTTTGGATGCATCGCGTGGGCTCCCTGTAGCTTGACCCGGGATAAGGCGCATGGTCTCGTCAATGCAGGCTTGCAGGTAGGTCATTCCCGCTTGAGAGTAGGCACATTCCGTGTCGCGGTCAGGTTCGCTGGGAGGATACCACTTGTCAACTTCTTCAACAAGCTTCTTCATAACATTAGGGTGCTTGAGAAGTTGCATAATGGTGAAGAGTTCGGCATTGGCAGTTGTCTCGCTACCGGCTGCCAAAAGGATCACGCTTTCATCCTGTACATCTGATGTGCGGAACTCAGAGCCGGGAGAGTCGTCACTGACATCAACGAGATGCTGAAGCAGGTCTTGATGTTTGACGTCTCCAGACTCCTTGCGGCGCTTGTCGACGATATTGAATGTGAACTCTTCGATATAAGGATCCCGCTTTGGGAGGAAAGGGATGTACTTTATCCATGAGATAAGCTGCATCACAGCAGAGATCTTCATGCCAGCTTTAAGTCGCGATGGGAGAGGATGACTTCCATTCTCGACAACATTGAAGCTACCACCAAAAGTAGTAGCGCCGATGGTGTCGATGGCTAAGCCATGGATAAAGTGTTGGAGATTAATGACAGTGCTGTTATTGGAGTTCTCACAGAGCTTGTCAAGATGGGCAACACCAGCATCGACGCACGACTTCATGAGAGGTTCAAGGCTACGAATGTAGCGGATGCCAAACATGGAAGACAACATACGCTTGCGGCGGGAATAGGCCTTCTTTTCTGTAAAGGCCAGTAGTGTTGGGCGGTGCGGGTCTTGTCTGAAGTTGCCATAGATGGCTTCACATTTGACCCAGTCTTCATTCTGGATGATGCGCTTGATCTCGTTGGCGTCACCAACAGAGATCATGTTGGGAGCGAGGACAACGATCGGGCCATATTTCTGATGAAGGGCACGAGCGAAACGATGGCTATGGGAGATGTTAGAGCTAAGATCGTGCATTTGGCCATTGCTGTGAATGCTTACCTTTTTCCCTTGAATGTTGCAATCTCCAAAGGCCAAGGGCTGAGTTTGTTGATGAGAGGACCTGGAATACGGCTAATTGGAGAAAAGATGTTTCGTAGAAGCTTGAACAGGTCAGTGAATTGTTGATGGTAGTCACCAATAACAGAATCTTACCTCAAATACCCTTGGTACTATGATAAACAAGGCAATAAATGCAACAAAGCCTTGTATCCAAGTCAAGTTACTCAGAGACTCAGTGACCTCGGGCGGGAGAGAGTTGGCCACTTGGGCCAGATGATCGTTTAGTGGTTTTGACCACATGTCGTAATGGCCGCTGTACTGTAAAAGATACTCTGGCCCAGAAAAGGGAATATCATGCAGCAAATAGCAGGGAGAATGAATGCACTATACCTGACATATAAGCTGCAACTCATAGGCCCGCTGTAGTATTGACCAAGGCTTCCTGTCAGGGCATGTCGCTCGTCAAACACCGGATTGGAACAGACCGTATCATCAACCTGGCCGGCGGCCCCCGGAACAAACCATTCAGTATTAACTGACATTTGCATGTATGAGCTGACAGGCGCATTTCATGGCTGGCGTCCGTCGTATGACGAAACAAACCCTCCGATCGAATAGAAAAAGAAAACAGGCACATATCTAGCAAGTGGAACACCGTAATACGGAATCCTTCGCGGTAGTTGCAGTAGGATCTTGTTCTCCACCCTTGCTGATCCTTCGGCTTCAGATCGACCAGTCTTATGTGAGGAATTAGTTCGCCTAGATGGAGATACAAGGTGGGTGTGTGCATTTTGGGTGCTAACTGCAAATGGAAATTCGTATGACTTCTTAGAAGATTGTGTGTGAAACATGGCACAATGGGATTGTAACGTTTCTCCATTTATAGGATCGTGCATTGAGTTAGATTAATGGAGGGGAGTGATACTCCATGATGAGACAGAATCAAGGTTATGAAGAACAGGCGTAGCCCTATCTACTTGTACAGGTACGTAGACTTTGCCTGGCAGTAGGACAATAAACCCTGCAATCCATACTCAACGCCCAGTCCACTCTGCTTATGACCCCCAAACGGCACATGAGGATCAGGGCGAGGCGGCCCGTTGATGTAGACATTGCCGGCCTCGAGAGAAGACGCCACCCGTCTTGCGGTTGATATGTCGCTGCTCCACACGCTAGCAGCTAGACCGCTGTTGCTGCTATTGGCCATGGATACGGCTTCGTTGATGGATGAGAACTTGATGCACGAAACAATAGGACCTGGTAAGATGGAGTCAGCTGTGCCGTAATCGAACTTTAGTGAGAGATATTGATAGCCATCCAAATGAGCTCATCAATGGCGTGTCTGACGTACCAAAATTCTCTTGTTGAACGATATCAGCTCCCGGTGGCGGGCTCACGACGATGGTCGGATGGATAAAGAATCCTTTCTCCGGTTCCGTCCGACCCGATGAGATGAGTATGCAGCCAGCCTGTCTTGCATCTGCCAGCGCCTGTTTGAGCTTCTCATACTGTGCCTGATTCTGGATCGGACCGACGCCTGAGACAAGGTCTTTGGCTGCCTCTGCTGTGGCCTCTTGGAGCTGAGCCACCGCCTCGTCAAAGATGTCTTGGTGGATGTACAAACGACGTGTGGCGGCACAGACTTGTCCTGCGTTGAACCATAGCCCTCCTGCGATCTGGGGGATGATGGCCTTGAGATCAACGTCGGGGAGGACAATGGAAGCATTGTTGCCAGCACTTTACCAGTCAGCTTTGAACACAAATCATGTGAGATTTGCCTACGTTTCCAGAGTGACACGTTTCATAGTGTCAGCTCCATCTTTGAGAATCTGCTTTCCTGTAGCTGTAGAGCCAGTAAATGAGATTTTCTGAATATCAGAGTGTTTGACAAGGCGGGGACCCAAGTCATTGTCGCCATGGAGAACCTGCAGAACTGACGGAGGAAACACTTGCTGGGCAAGCTCTACCAACTTAAGAGACGAGTACGGAGTGAAAGGTCTTGGGCAAGTCAGTGATTTGGGAGGTGCCTGTACAAAGTGCTGACGTACGAGGGTTTGAGAATAACGCAGTTTCCCGTAGCTAGAGCAGGTGCGATTTTCCCGATTGCTGGTAGATAGTTAGTCTAAATAACTTGACACTTATGAGGGCTTCATAAGCATACCAAGCATCAATGGAACTATCAAAAAGTAGCAAGGTCAGCAACTGGTTGTCATGCGATACCAGATATGTCTTACAGTTCCAAGGGCAGATAGCGGCGACCACTCCAAGGGGCTCGTGGGTAACGATGGTTGCTTTCTCATCATCCTCAATGTTTTCTTCGGGAAGTTTGTATTTCGCTATTCCGGTCAGAATAATAAGACTATCGATGTGAACAATCCTGGAACGAACCTGGATATCGCAGCCATTGTGCAGCAAAGTAGACTTCGATTGCTGCCTTTTCGACCTGAACACTGTCAGTACCAAGCAATATCAAAGGAGGTGGACTGGACTACTCACAGATCTTCCGCACTCTCTAACAAGCAATTGACAAAAGTCATTGGCATGAGAAAGGTAGAGGCCGGCAAAGCGCTCCAACAGCTCTGTTCGCTGCTTGTAAGACGTCTGAGACCATGAAGGAAATGCCTCGTTGGCAGCGTGCACGACATCTTCAATGTCGTTTGGTGTAGCTACGGGAGCAGGCCAAAGGGGAATTTGATTGAGAGGGTCTGTACCACATGTGATAATATCTGAACCACGAGGACTACCAGAGATAATATTGGAGAAAGTAGTAAAGTCCATGGTGTTGAATAGTTATGTGATCGTTACTGCACGAGACAAGTTTCAGGAAGTGAAGGGAAGTATTTTATAGTGGCCGGGTGCCCTGAAGCGGCAGGTGCTAGGCGGCCTAGGTGAGCTCCAAGTCCACTGGAAGTTACTGGCTGGGCCGTGACCGCCACCAGAATCATGGAAATAGTCCTAGGCGTTTCAACAAAATTGAACATTAAAGAACATATCTATGACCCGCAAATAATAATTATATACAGCGAAACTATCAATACATCATCTTACTTCATCACTCTCTGACCACGCCTTCTTCGCTCGACTTAATCTGACCAGACCCCTTCTCCTCCTGCAATCCAAACTCCGTGTTCAGCTCATCGCGCAGTGTCAGTGACCGAACAAAGAAACAAAGTAAAAATCCCAGCAAACAGAAAGCGATAGAAACCTGCCAGACAACCTTTAGCCCATTCAAGTAAACCTGTACCACTTCATCTTTGAGTCGTGGACTAGACCCAAGTGTCTTGAGAAAATACTGAGTCGCATGCTCATACGCGCCGCCATTTACAAGAAGGCTCCTGACACCTTGGTCTGAAATGTCAGATGCTGCATGGTTAACATGATTGTTAAACACAGCAGCTGGAATTGCGACACCCCAGATCGATCCAAAGTTGCGGATAAAGGTCCATGCACCAGTCGCTGTAGCCACATCTGAGTCGGGAAGACTGGCCAGAATTGGAGGCAAAGTACTCGTGAAAACAACGCCAGTGCCGAATCCAAACAGAATCTGGAATCCCACCCATCGCCCAGTGGAGGAATTTTCATCGAGAAGGGTGAACAAACCACAAGCAATCGACATAAGCACAAACCCAGCGAAATGCCAGATGCGGTATTTCCCAGTCTTGGTAATAGTAATGCCCGCAGCGACACCTCCCGGGGCACTGGTACAGGCAATAGGGAATAGCATGACCGCCGAACGGGTAGGGCTTGCTTCTTTGACAGCCTGGAAATAGACTGGGAGGAAATAACAGATCCAGTACAGAAGTAGGCTGTGTATAAAGCTAATAGCAAGCAGCGTGGATGACGTCCGGTTGCCAAATAGTCTCAAAGGCATGGTAGGTTCCTTCAACCAAGGCGCACCCTGGTAGGCAAAAAAGGCAAGCAGGGCAACAAGACCTATGACAAGAGGAATCACAGTCTCCCAGTCCGACCAAGCGTGCTCAGAACCACCCCAGCTCAAAGCAAGAACAATGGATGTCACGGATCCAATCAAGAGGACACTTCCACCCCAGTCGATCCTGGCCATCTGCTCCTTGAAAGTGCCAGATGGTGGTCGGGTCAACTTAAGAAACAAACCCAGGGCGATGAGAGCAACACCAGCGATGGGAAGGTTGATGTAGAAGATCCATCTCCATGATATGTTCTGCGCAAAAGCACCGCCCATGACGGGGGCGACAACAGCAGCGATGGCCCATACACCACCGATGATACCAGCGTACATGCCTCTTTCTCTGATGGAGACCATATCGCAAACAACGATCTCCGACATGGTCAGAACGCCTCCACCGCCAATGCCCTGAACAGCACGACCACCAACCATCATTGCAGTGTTGTGGGCGCCACCACAGAGACCGCTGCCGAGTGTAAAGATACAAACAGCGATCAGAGTGAGGCTACGGCGGCCATAGATGTTGGCTGCTTGGGCAAAGATGGGGATAGTGGCTGTCGACGCCAGGAGATATGAGTCGATGATCCATACATAGAGAGAATCAGAGCCAAGGTCAGCCGCGATAGTGGGCAAGGCGGTGGAAATGATGGATGTGTCGAGGGCAGCAAGAAATGTAGTCAGCGCAATGGCGACAAAGATGAGCCAAAAACGAGCACCTTTTTTGCTGGGTGCAGCGCCTGGTGGTGATGGTTCCTCTGGTGTTGGACTCGCTGCTACAGGCGAAGAAGGCTCTGTGGCAGCCATGTTGGAATTCGAAACAAGTGTGTAGTTAATTGCAATGTTTGATAATCAGAAAAAATCAAGTCTGGTCTCTGTGTAAGTAGAACAGAATAATTCAGTGGTAATTGAAGTCAAGCCTCGCTCTCTCTGTTATTATCCGGGAGCAATGTTTACAGTAAGGCAAGAGCATACCGCTGATCTCTCTACCAACACTGAAGCATTCACTAGCATAATCTGAGCCACAATTAAGTGGCACGATCTTCTGACACCATCACCGGAGGGTTCCATGTAAAACAGTTGTTCATCATACAAAGAAAAATGGTGATAAAAACGGCAAAGGACATTCGGAAGCTTCGAGGAAAGATGGTTGTCGCAAGGGTATATTTGCTATTGGCTATCAACATCCTTGTCAGAAATCCCACCGATCCTTCGCAAGGATCATCATCCAAATCCTCCGAAATGATGCCATTGAAAACCATCCGGACCTGCATATCAATGTTGGCATTACTGATCTAGTCTTACATGATACGAATCACCTAAAATGGCTTCTCACAAACACAGCAGGGAGTCCCACCACGTCGTCTACTTTCGATCTAGACCTGCAGTGTTACCCAAGTCCACTTAGCATAATGACATGATGGTGTCACAGAAATGCGCTCTCCTTAAACAAGGTGCGTATAGGATCTTACCCCACAAGCATAGAGATCCTTTTGCAACCTTGCGTGCAGTTGTCGGTCATGCCATGGCTACAGGGTAGCAGAAAAGTCAACCTCCTAAGTCTTAGGTTACAAAAATAAATAGCCTAAACAGTATAGTCTAAATAGCATAAGCTGACCTACTAATTTCGTCTCTTATGCTTCCAGCAGCCAAATTTTCTAATACCTTGAGGCATGGCTGTCAAACTAGAAACACAGTGACTCAATTGTTCAGCCGCATGCAGGTTTTATCTAATGAACTTGTGGTTTGTCTTCCAAGACAAAGCTAGACAAGATTTTGCTATAGTTTGTTTTTGGAGGCGTTTCGTCTTACTCTTGTACGAGATAGTAAGCGGTTTTCGCTTAATGCCGTGGATACTAACAACATCTTCTGTAGTGATACAGTCCTCGATAGATACTTGCAAATGCTATGACCAATAACTAAAGTGTTAAAATAGCAACTTGTAGTATTCTTCTTACTGTAGGATCTGGAATCTTCAAAGTAATGTTGATATTGTGAAATTATCATGCGTCCACCGAAGTGCTTTATTCTATCTATCTGAGCCCGCTAGCCAAGTCTTCAACAAATTAGATTTCTATCGCAGTGGTAGTAGGAACAGGCCGCTTCAGTTTCCAAAGATTCGACACCTTCTTTCTGTTTGTCGTTCTGTGCACCATTGAGATGGCATCTGCAATTTGCTGTGTAACGCCAAGGCTCGTTGGCATATGGTGGCCGCCATCGAACTTGATGACTCTTCTGACACTTTGTTTCGTGCAATGACTCAACAACGTCTCACTCTCTTCAAGGTAAGGATCTGTGAGACCCTGTATATGTACAGTAGGAATTCTTATCTCTGGAGTCTCAGAGACAAATGGTGGAAAGGTGCCACAGAAGAAGACACCAAATAGGTTGTCATGAGTGAACGGGTGTTGTTGCTGCTCAAACAGAATGCTGGCAGTCGCGCGTGCACCTTGTGAGAACCCCAAAATACCAGCGAAGGGTCCATGCTGCACCATGAAGCTCTTGATGTAGGCAATGGCATTCTCTTCCTCCAGTCTCTTCTCCTCAGGAGCCAGTGTCTTGTCGTCACTGACCCAACAAGAGTATGGACCGCAGTTCTCAAAGTAAGGAAGAACACCTGGGCCCGGGGCGCTGTCTAGAGGGGCTTCGAGGTAGACAAGTTGAAAGCGGTTGCTCAAGGCAGACTCCAACTTGGCGAACTGCGCACGCATGATACGAGATGATGCGCCACCGCCGTGCAGACAGAGTAGTCGTGGGTAATGTGACATTTTGGGTATGAAGAATGAAGAGTGATGATCCTTTGGTCGGTGGGAAGAGTATTCTGATTTGGTGCAGGGGCAATTAACTGTTGAGACAAAGGGCAGAGTTGTGAGGTATATTTAATTTAGATCTCGTCTAATAGCCAACTAATCTCCAGGAGGAAAATCTCATGTTACTGCCTAGGACATGACTTCCAAGAAACAAGGTAACTGAGGCATTATTGTACCGTTAGGATGCTCTTGATAGTGGTTTGCGGAATAAACCGTGGTAACTGCCTGAAACGTAACACCAGTCGGCTAAGAAAATGGCAAATCATTCGAAGGATCCAGTATGGTTCGAAGGCTATTCTGATCTAGCTGTTTCCAAGTTACACGAAGCGCCAAACTAGGCGAAGCAGAAACATTGATGTGATACGTAAGGCTGAGCCCCCCTGTAAGCGTTGTCCCACATACTAAGATAAGATCAAAAGCAAACAAATTGGGGGTGTAAGCAGGCTCTAGCTCCCGTAGGAATGCCTTGCACCGAAGGATGATATCGTTCGATCGAAATTTCCCACTCATTTTCCAGTTGGCTAGTAGTGTCTTGAATTAGAATGAAACTCGTTTATGGAGTCCTCTCATATCGGAGACCTCCTTTGACCTGTCGTAAGAAAACGCAATAAAGTGTGCATGGCCGCCCTGCTCATGCAATGGCAACATACCATCAAACCTGATACTTGCCCCTCAATCTACTCCATTTGGATCGTACATTGTTCATCTTTTACCCAAACGAGTGTGCAACTATGCTTGCTCATGCAACCCTCTTGGCCATGGTGTTCGGGGCTCTTGTCCCGGTACATGCGGCCGCTTTGACGTTGGAACACCGTTCCCCTAGTCGTGGTAACTCGGTTGCAGTACCTGCCTATTGGGACGTGTACGGTTATCTGTTCAATGTCACTGTCGGATCACCTCCCCAAAATCTTACGATGCTGAGCGACATGACATGGATGGCTCTCTTTGTGCGATCTGGGCGATGTCTCGGCCAATTCAACCCCGATCTCTGCGCGGGACAACAACAGCCATTCTTCAATGAGCGTGACTCGAAAACATTCAGCAATGTATCTTTTGCACAGACGACGTGGCCTATCACGGCCTTTGCACCCAACTTCACGGTGGACTACGGGCGAGATGAAGTGTGCGTCGGGAATCTGTGCAACAGTGACACACTCATGCAGGTCTCTGACTTTCCTTATCCTGCAAGTGTCGTGCCTGCAGTTCCATTTGGTGGCATCTTCGGCCTGGCCCCTCCACCATCCAAGCGGGCCGAAACATCAGAACCCGCCAACTATCAGGCATGGCAGGAGGGTAACATGGGACCCTTGGTTGGCTGGCACACCTGCGCCACGTTGGCCTCAACGTCTAGTTGTCAAGGAGGTGATGCTCAGCTCGTCTTTGGAGGTACAGACACTTCCATGTACGATGCCAAGAAACTACAATCCTACGGGATCCGAAACCCGGAATGGCTCAGCGACGCGTTCTACCCAGTTACGCCCCCTCGCAGCAACTACTGGAGTACTTCGCTTACGGGCATGTGGGTCGAGGGCGATGGAAAGAAGTCCAAGAACTTTGCTGTTGCTTTCAAGGCTGGCAAGGGTGGTAAAAAGACACCCCCACTGGCTGTTGTGGACGAAGGATCTGAAGGACTGGGCGCTCCACTCTCTCTCAACGGTTACAAGTACCTTGTCAGCAAGACTGACGCCAAGCCGGCCTCCGCCGCTGTCATCGAAAAGATCCTGAGTCAAGGATCGACGGGATATAACACCGACCAGCAGGACTGGTACACTCTATCGTGCGACAATCTGCACAGATATCCTGATATTGTTTATGAGCTTGATGGAGGGAAGAAGTACACGATTCCTCCAAAAGATTACGTAACGCGTTTGGAGAATATGCCTGGATCTGTGTGTTATCTCAATGTCAACGTGTGGAAGTATGGGCGTACGAGCGCTGGAGATGCCAAGGTCGTCCTTCTGGGAAGAGCGTTTCTGAAGAGGCAGTATCTTGTGCTTGATTTTGAAGATCGCACTTTTGGCCTTGCACCACTGCGGATGGAGTGATTTATTTATGTGATTCTTGTTTCATAATTGTTATTTGTACATAGTTGTTCAGTTTTATTGTTCATATTATAATCAAATAGATCTCAATTTTAGGTTTTGCTTGTATATCTAGCTCACAATTCCAATCTTGTCTTCACTTGAATAATTTAAAAATCTCACAAGATGTTGTGCTACTCTAAGAGATGTTTGCGGATGTTTTGACACTACCTGAGCAAGACTTATTCACCACCAAGACGCCTCTTCTCAATCAAGTTAGGCTCTCCAAAGACGTCCTTTACGTCATCGTTCTCGATCGTGCTCAAGTACCATGTCAGGACATTTGGGAATTGCTTCCTCATGGGTCCATCAATAACATGCATGAACCCCCACAAAAGGGATGAGACTCCAGTCAGGTCAGCAAGTGTCAATCGGCTCCCGACAAGTTGAGTGGCTGCTGACAAGTGCTTCTCCAACACAGTAAGCGCGTATTCGAGCTGAGCCAGCGCCTTTGTCTCAGTTGATTGATCAAAGGGTCCCATTCCAACTCTCCACATGACGAGATCCAAGATAGCTGGGTAGACCTCATCAGCAAAGAAGGAAATCCATTGTTGAATCTTCGCTGATGTCAAAGCGTCCTCTCCCAGCAGTTGACCAGCACGAGGTCCGGATTGGGAAACGTATCTGGCGATCGCATCTGACTCAGCGAGACAGAACCCGTCAGCGCCCTCGAAAACTGGAACTTTGCCAGCTGGGAACTTTGTGAGAAATTCAGTGGACTTGTTAGTCACAAAGTGTTGGTAGGGAGGGACCTCGATGTCGAGGTTGTTGAGTTTGGCTGCGGCAAGAATCTGTACAGGGTAAGTTTTGGTCAAATGAGAATATAAGAGAAACAGAAAGGGCAATTCACCTTGAAGACTCTGCCATTTGGCATAAAAGAGTAAAGAGTTCCGAATGGTGCCATGTTGTCTGAAAGTTGTATTGTTGTTGATCGTTGGTAATGTTTGAGTGAATCGTATCACTTGAAGATATTCATGAATGCTTTAACTTGAAGTGAAGACTCACAATCTTGGCATTGTGAAACCCTCCGAGTTAGCTCCACTATCAGACGATTAACAGGGCTTATCCTCAGCCCTGTAGTGGTATCCCTGCGCCTCAACAACGAACCACCCCCTGTAATGCAGAAACCCATGTCCATCTACACCCACCAGAGAAATCCTGCGAACCAACACCCGCGGCTCCAATTCCAACGTACCTGCATGGCACGCCATTATAATCCTTCGGGGAATTAGGCCGTAGCTGTGTCTGGTGATCCGTATATGCACTTATCCTGCGCTTAACCAAGAGTATTGTTTCTGATTCGATCATCCGTACCTTACACAGCCGCAGGCAGGAATCTCGCAAATGCTTTCCTTGTTTCGGATACGCGAGTTCAATTACAGATCCAATCTCGGATATGCGTGGCTGCAATTGGAAATCGCCGTCGGCAGGCAATTTTGTCGTAAGATGGTCAAGGGATAAGGATCGACACAGCCGGCGTATCTAGGCAAATGCAATCGTTGAGAAGGTATCCATCTGTAGTTCCTTTTATTCGCTAAGCGCATAGTTCTTACTATTTGGGAAGGACAAGAAAGGCTTAAGGTGTATGGAGGTACAAAATCACACCGCACTGTCAGCATGGGTACCCAGCTTCTTAGAGAAAGTTCAGACTAAACATAAAGCAAGATTAAAAACTTCTAAAATAGGCAACTCGTCATACCAACTGCCGAATATCCTTCATAGCGCGTCCCGCTTGATTCCAAAAGTGCCGTCCAGCCACGAGAACATTTTCTGGTGAACCACAGCCAAAGCCCCAATCTTAGCCTGCAAACCACCACCCTCCACTCCCTTACCAACCCACAAGTGCTTATCGTTGGGCCCCAGCGATGTAAGCTCCTCAAAAATGGGTTCCGAGTTCAGGTCGGGCGTGAAGTAGAAAGAATCTGCTGCGCCGGTGATCAGAGTGGGACACTTGATCTTGGAGAGGTAACCGCCCTTGAGTGATATCTGTTGCATTACACGAAGGACATCTGCGGGGGTATCTACCCCAAAGACCCATTTTCCGTGACCAAACTCCCATGCGATCTGGAAGTTGATGGCTGTGAGACGGTCGACGACCCAGTTGAAGATACCGTCGCTTAACCAACCAGATACCCAGCCATTGATAAACCAGGGCGGCATGCGGCTGCGAGTAATCTCAAACAGATCGTAGGGTCCATCGCAAGAGACGCATGCCTTGATTCGAGGATCAACAGCAGCGCGCAGTGATAGATACCCACCCAACGAGGCTCCGAAAATGGCGAGACGATCAAGATCCAGATCGTAGTCAGCAGCGACTTCATCCGTGACGAAATCCAAGACCTGGTTGACGACATGTTCCCAGTCTGGTCGAAGGCTCAGCTTTCCCAGTCGTAGAGGAAGACCCTGACCGGGGCCATCAAAGCTAAAGACAGCATAGCCTCGGGGAAGAGCACCAGCAGCACCGTAAAAGTACAGTTCTTCTTGGGTAGAGTCAAAACCACCAGTCTGAAGAACAAGTGGGATCTTGCCAGGTAGTCTGTGGTGAGGGGCAGGAACATAAAGTCTTCCTGGTAGTTTGATGTCTTTGTCGTACGGAATCTCAAAGTTCTTGACAGTGGCATCTAGTAACACCCATCCTTTATCAAATGCCGCAACACTGGCCTTTGACGAAGATATAATTCGTGGATCATCGGGAGTACAATGCAGAAGAAACTCGCTAGCACGCCAGTAATTGGCTGAGCGAATGTAACCCCAACATGCTCCTGTTCTGTCGTCGACAGCAGCAGCTTCCTCAGCCAAAGCCTGTGCCTTTTCGGCTTGTTCTCTCCAGGCCTTATACCAGCTCTCTGGGTCGCCATCTGTGATACGACTGGCAGTTGCGAGACATTCCCCGACTTCGGCACCCTGGAATGGAACAGTGCCAAGTAGTCGCAGAAATTCGAAATTGAAAAAGTCTGAGGGAAAGACTTTGTGCATGATGGGCAGTTGCCAGTAAACAGAAAAGATGGAAAAGATAGAGAGGTATGGGGATCGAAGGGTGATTGCAAATTCCTCAAAGACTCCATGAGTACGTAGATGTAGTCAACGATTCATGATTAGCCGCAAACACGAATAAACCGTTTTGGCGGATTACAGGACAAGCTAACATCTGATCAAAGTGCCGGGTTGTTAGATCCTGCGGTCAGCGCCGGCACCCGGCCTGAACTACGATCTTTGCTTACGGTGTGAGGATTCCATCGCCCCATCGAGGAGATGCATGGAATGAGGAGGGAATGGACGAGAAGCGAAGTAGCAAAACAAGGTGGCCAGGGGTGTTGCGAATCCTTCGGTCGTGCAGGATTTACACCCCTGTCAGACCAAGGCAACAATCCACAAGAATACAGGACATAGACTACCGTCAGGGTGTCAGAAAAAGTGTCCACTAAGAGCATAACGGATGAAATTAGTAGGTCATCTCATGCTACTTAGACTATACTCTTTAGGATATTTATTTTTATGCCCTGACACTTAGTCGGTAAACTTTTCTGCTACCCAGTAGACTACGTACTGTCAGAGTGGCTGATTGGTGAGAGCTGGTGATGTTCAGTTTCACACTTATACGATCGAGTCTGGAGTCAACTGGCAGAGAAGCTCAACAGCATCTATCAGTATTATTTTATTCAACATTCAGTTTGGACTATCTTCAACATCTTCTGACTATCAGACTTACACGCAATGTCGAGTCAATCCTTCCCAAAAGAGCCTATCGCCATCATTGGCACTTCCTGTCGCTTCCCCGGCGGCGCCAACACTCCCTCCAAATTATGGGATCTTCTCATTGAGAAGAGAGACGTTCAATCGCCCATTCCCCCTGAGCGCTTCAACGTCGATGCTTTTTACAGCAGAAATGGGGACAAGAACGGATGTACCGATGTCAAGATGGCGTATTTGTTGTCCGAGGACATCCGCTTGTTTGATGCCTCGTTCTTCAAGATCAACCCTCGTGAGGCCGAGGCAATGGACCCTCAGCAGAGGCTCTTGATTGAGGCTGTATACGAAGCAACCGAGACAGCTGGACTGCCGATGGAGGATCTGAAAGGATCTGACACTGCTGTCTACGTTGGATGTATGACTGGGGATTACCATGAGATGCTCATGCGTGACCCTCAGGATATGCCCAAGTACATGGCCACTGGCACAGCTCGGAGCATTCTCTCCAACCGAATTTCTTACCTTTTCGACTGGAAGGGTCCGTCGATGACTATTGACACAGCCTGTTCTTCCAGTCTTGTCGCCGTCTATGATGCTGTCACGGCCCTGCGCAATGGAGTATCTCGCATCGCCTGTGCAGGAGGTGTTAACCTCATTCTCGGTCCCGAAATGATGATTTCAGAATCCAAGTTGCACATGCTGTCGCCAACAGGCCGAAGCAGGATGTGGGATGCATCAGCTAACGGCTATGCACGAGGCGAGGGTGTAGCTGCCATCATGATGAAGACCTTGTCACAGGCCTTGGCTGATGGCGACCACATTGAGGGGATTATCCGAGAAATCGGAGTCAACTCAGACGGACGTAAGTAATTTGTCCACGAATATCTCATCGGGACTAACCAAGTTGTAGGTACTAATGGGATCACCCTACCCAGCCCTGATGCCCAAAAGGCACTGATCAGGCAAACCTACAGGAATGCTGGCCTAGATGTCTTCAAAGATCGATGCCAGTTCTTTGAGGCGCACGGAACTGGTACTCCTGCAGGAGACCCTCTTGAAGCCCGCGCTATCCATGAAGCTTTCTTCGACAGTGGTGATACTGTCACCGAGCCCATGTATGTGGGCTCTGTCAAGACAGCGATTGGTCATCTTGAGGGCTGCGCTGGTCTCGCTGGCATGATCAAAGCTCTTGAGGCTGTTAAGAGAGGCATCATTCCACCCAATCAGCTCTTCGAGACCTTGAACCCAGCTGTCAAGCCTTATACGTCCAATCTGAAGCTTCCCGTTGAATCTCAGCCGTGGCCCAAGTTGACTGGGGGGTTTCCGAGACGCGCCAGTGTAAACTCATTCGGGTTTGGTGGAACAAATGTTCATGCCATCATTGAACATTTCGACAATATGTCTTCAGAAAGCTCAGTCAATGATGTTATCTCTACTCCGCTGGTACTGTCAGCAAACAGCGAGCTTTCGTTGCGAGCCCAGATCTCCCAACTTGCCCAAGTCCTTGAGAATGCCGATAGTGAACAAATTGAGAGTATCTTGTACACCTTCGCCTACAGACGCTCTCAACTCCCTCTGAGGACCTTCTTCTCTGGACATGACCTACCGAGTCTCCAAGAGAAACTGAAGGGTGCCATTGTTGCGGATGCAGTTATACCTACTTCTAAGCAGGACTCTCCACTGGGTTCGGCCCCCCGCATCCTAGGTGTTTTCACCGGACAAGGTGCCCAGTGGCCTACCATGGGAAGGGAGCTCTTGAAGTCCTCGCCATTCGCTCGACAACTGATGGCTTCCCTTGAAGAGTCTCTGGCCAGTCTACCTGAGCCTCCTACGTGGACACTTACTGAACAGATCATGGCCGACAAAGACACCTCTCGTCTAAGCGAAGCCGCTATCTCACAACCTCTTTGCACCGCTGTCCAACTCATGGTGGTCGAGCTACTGCGCAAAGCCGGTATCAGCTTCGATTGCGTCATTGGTCACTCCTCTGGCGAGATCAGCGCTGCATATGCTGCTGGATTCCTATCCCTACATGACGCTATCAGAGTCGCATACTTCCGTGGTGTCTGTGCCAAACTTGCAGGTGGGGTCAATGGAGCTCCGGGATCTATGATGGCTGTCGGACTATCCTATGAGGAAGCTTCAGTCTTCTGCGAGGAGAACTTCCATGGCCTGGTTGATGTAGCTGCCAGCAACGCTCCTACTAGTACGACTCTATCGGGAGACAAGGCCAGTATTGAGGAGGCCAAGGTGCTACTAGATCAGCAAGGCACCTTTGCACGGGTTCTTCGGGTTGATACTGCGTACCATTCTCACCACATGCATCCTTGCGCTGAGCCATATCTTGATCTTCTTCACGCCGCCAATGTCAAAGCTCTTCCTGGCAATGACTCTTGTGAGTGGTACTCCAGTGTCTTGGGCGAACGCATCGATGCATCACTCCACGGTGAAGCGTTGGCTGGCGAATACTGGGTTGAGAATATGATCAACCCTGTCCTCTTCTCTGTGGCATCAGAACTTGTGGCTGGCTCTACAGTGCCCTGCAATGTGGCTCTCGAAGTTGGCCCTCACCCTGCGCTTAAAGGTCCTTTTAATCAGACCTATAAGCGCGCGAAAGAATCTCAACTACCGTATCAGGCCACTTTGTCCCGAAACATCCATGATGTGGCGGCATTGAGCGATACTCTTGGCTTCATCTGGTCTCACCTCGGAAAGAGCTCGGTTGACTTTACCTCTTACGCTCAAGCATTTTCAACATCCACAAACAAGACGCTTACAAAGGCTCTTCCGCCTTATCCTTGGGACCACACACAGTCGTTCTGGAGGGAGTCCAGAAAGTCGCTCAAGTATCGTCAACGTGTCCACCCACCCCACCCTCTACTAGGTGTGCGATCAGTGGAGGATCCAGGCGATAGCTTCCGATGGCTGAACCATCTACGCCTTGAAGATGTTCCATGGCTTGATGGACACAAGGTTGAGGGTCAAGTTGTGCTGCCGGCCGCTGCTTATTTGGTCATGGCCATGGAGTCTGCTCGCGCTATTGATGACAGCAAAGAAGTTCAGCTTGTCGAACTGTCTGAGGTCCACATTATGAGTGCCATCCAATTGAGCCAGGACTCACAAGCTATTGAGACTGTGTTCAACCTCGAGGTTAGCGATCATCAGCCAAGCCACGCAACCGCTATATGGTCTTTATCCACACCTCTGCGTGACGGTAACTGGAAATGCAACGCCAAGGGTCAGCTTCGTGTTGAGTTTGGCTCTACTGAAGGTGCTTCTCTCTTACCTACCCGAGTCAAGCCTGTCGCTTCTTTAACAACCGTGGACGTGGAGAGATTCTACAGTTCTTTGACAAGTATTGGGCTTGAGTACACCGGTGACTTCAAGCATCTCGACAGCATAGATCGTCAATTGGGTTTCGCATCAGCTCGAGCACGTCAAATCACCCCAGACTTCTCCGCGATAATCCATCCCGCCCTTTTGGACACAGCTTTCCAATCCGTCTTTGCTGCCTACTGCTGGCCCAATGATGGGAGTCTCCAAGCACCATTCGTGCCCACCTATTTCCGAAGTCTTCGCATTGTCAACACGAAGCAATTGGAACATGATGATGAGTTGGTTATTGACTCTTTCTTGACCAACACAAATGAGCGTGAGCTTACTGCGGATATGGATGTCTTTGAGGCCAGCAATAATGAGCCTGTGTTGCAACTTGAGGGATTGACGTGTACGTCCCTCCTTCGACCTGGACCTAGCAATGCCAAGGAGCTCTACACCAAGACTGAGTGGGAAGTCGACATTGCAAGTGCCATTGCTGATGCAGAGACAGAGGAAGCGGACGCAGAATCTGACCTGGAACTTGTGGATCTCTGCGAGCGTCTCTCTTACTTTTATCTCCGAGAACTCAACAAGGCAGTCAGTCGCGATGAAGTTTCCAATTTTGACTGGAACCACCAGCGTATCTTTGAGTGGGTTGATCATCTCTTCCCTTCTATCCAATCTGGCAACCATCCCACCATCAAGAAGGAGTGGTCCTCTGACTCACGGGATTGGCTCATGCAGCAATCATCCAAGTTCCCCGGTCGCATCGATCTCCAACTTATTCAGGCTGTTGGCGAGAACCTTCCTGCTGTCGTTCGCAAACAGACAACCATGTTGGAGCACATGGTCAAGGATGATATGCTTAACCGTATCTACAAGTACGGTCTCGGCTTTGAGAGGGCGAACGTCTATCTTGGTCGCATCTCCAAGCAGCTTGCTCATCAGTATCCCCGGATGAACATCCTGGAGATTGGTGCAGGTACCGGAGGCGCCACGAAGGGCATTCTCGAATCGCTTGGTACCACCTTTGAGAGTTACACCTTTACCGATATCTCTACTGGGTTCTTCGAGGCAGCCGCTGATACATTTGAGAACTGGGTTGCTAAGATGATCTTCAAGCCTCTGAACATCGAGAATGACCCGACAGAGCAAGGCTTTACAGAAGGACACTACGACTTCATCATCGCTTCGAATGTCCTCCACGCCACCAAGTCCCTTGACGTCACCATGAAGAACACACGCAAGCTTTTAAAGCCTGGTGGTCAGCTTCTTCTATTGGAGGTTACGAGTGACATTGTGCGAGTCAAGCTCATGATGTCTGGCCTCTCGGGTTGGTGGCTCGGAGGTGATGATGGACGTCGCTATGGGCCGACGATCCCCGTTTCTGAGTGGGATTCGTTGTTGAAGCAGACAGGCTTCTCGGGAGTTGACAAGACTGTCAACGACTTTGTGGACAACGAGAAGTACATGACCTCTGTTATGCTGTCGCAGGCTATCGATGATAAGGTCCAGCTCTTGAGACAGCCTCTTGCTATGTCTGGAGATTGGCTCTCATCGCACTCACTTACCATCGTTGGCGGGACGTCTCAGCGCATGTCTTCTAAGATGATGGAGTTTCTTACCCAATTGAGCGGGGTTCCCCGGAACCTGATTCAATTCGTTGAGACCTTTGAGCAACTGGCATCATCCGACATCCACGTCCGATCGGCCTTGGTGCTGGAGGATCTTGATGAGCCTATCTTCAAGAACCTGACAGACGACAAGCTTCGTGGAGTACAGCGACTTATGAATGAGTCTCGGCAGGTACTCTGGGTCTCAAAGGGATGTCAGCGTGATGACCCCTTCGCCAACATGTCTGTGGGCATGTGTCGCAGCCTGGCTTCCGAGTACCCTCACATTAATTTGCAGCACGTCGACATCGAAGGAGAGATCTCAGAGCTCACGTCATCCCGTCTTATGGAAGCGTTTCTGCAACTGGTGTACAGAGGATCTCTCAAGTCTGACAATATTGTCTGCTCCATCGAGGCAGAGCTGATCCTTCGGGATAATAAATGGTTCATCCCCCGTGTCAAGTCGGATCAGGCACTGAATGACCAGCTCAACGCCAGTAAGATGACTCTTCAAACCAACAAGACTCTGACTAGCGACACGATTGAGATTCAGCAGCGACGTAACCAGTTCGTCATCATTGAGCCAGTTCCTTCCCTTTCTCTCTCAAGCTCGTCGTCGCTAGTTGACATTACCGTCACGCACTCCCTTCTTTACCCGTTCAAGATCGGTCAGAAGTCGTCCGGATATCTCTGCCATGGATACACAGAGTGCGAACCCAAAACGCGAGTACTAGCTGTATCTGAAACCAATCGGTCCAAGATCTCTGTGCCTTCATTCTTTGTATGGGATTTGACTACCACCGATGCTGAGCCCGCGAAGCTTTTGCACAAGACCGCATTCACAATCGCGGCTCAGAGGGTTTTGGGAGACGTCGACAGTGGCTCCACGGTCCTGATTCATGAGGCGGATGGTTTCATCGGGTCTGCTCTTCGATGGAAGGCAGAAGATCTTGGCCTTACGGTTGTCTTGACTACCTCCGACTTAAGCAAGGCCAAGTCGGGCGACGTGACCTTTGTACACGCTCTGGCTCCGGAGCGCGCACTGAAGAAGGTCGTCCGTAAAGACACCAAGCTGATCGTGGATCTCTCTGGAAGAGACTACGAAACTACTGGATCTCCCTTCAGCCGAAGCGTCTCTACCTATACCCGAGTTGTTCAGTTACACGATATCCTCGGTGACCATCCCCAAGGCATCGAAGACCCAATCATTCACGGCGTTCGTGACGCAATGCGCTCCACGCTTAAGTTACATGAAGTTGCACCAGTCATCAGGATAACCGATTTGGCCAACAAGCCAGTTTCTATCAAGGACTATGCCACTATTGTTGACTTCTCAGCCGACGCTGCCATTCCAGCTGTCATCCAGCCTATTGAGGGTGATCGCCTCTTCCGATCAGACAAGACCTATCTTCTGATCGGATTTACTGGAGGTCTCGGAAAGGCTCTTTGCCGATGGATGGTATCATGCGGCGTTCGTCATATTGCTTTGACTACGCGAAACGTCGACACCGTTGACAAGGTTTGGCTGGAAGAGTTGCAAATGCAGGGCGCCCAAGTCAACCTCTTCCAAGTAGATGTCAGTGATAAGGACGCATTGACCGGGGCCTACCAGCAGGTCGTCGAGCAGATGCCTCCCGTTTGTGCTGCTGCCAATGCTGCTTTGCTTCTGTCGGATCGTACCTTTAGTGAGCTGAAGGTCCAGGATTTTCTCAAGGTCTTCGGGCCAAAGGTCAAGGCTACCCAGAACCTTCATGACCTACTCAAGGACCAGAAGCTTGACTTCTTCATCATGTTCTCTTCTCTTGCTAGCGTTGTCGGCAACCGTGGTCAGACCAACTATGCTGCTTCCAACCTGTTTATGAGCGCCATCGCCGAACAGCGTCGTGCTCAAGGTCTTGCTGCCTCTGTGATGCATATTGGCATGGTTCTCGGTGTTGGTTATGTTTCCTCAACTGGCGCACATGAAGCTACTCTCCGAAGTTACAACTATATGGCTATTTCTGAGACTGATCTCCGAAACATGTTTTCCCAGGCCATCCTCGTTGGCCAGCCCGATTCCGGTCATGGTCCGGAGCTTATCACTGGTCTCAACCGATACAGCCTTGAGTCCGATGCTCAGAAGTACTTCTGGCGTGACAACATGCGCTTCTCCCATCATACACTCGAGGAAGAGCGTCAAGAGCGTTCTTCTTCGACAAAAATCTCTATGTCTCAGCGTCTTGAGGAGGCCAAGGATGCTGCAGAGATCTTGGCAATTGTTGAGGAGGAGTTTTGCACTAAACTCGAGCGTATGCTTCAGGCTGAGGCTGGATCCATCAAGACCTCCCAATCCCTCCTAGGTCTGGGCGTCGATTCTCTCATCGCTGCTGAGATTCGATCGTGGTTCTTCAAGGAGCTTGATATTGACACTCCTGTGCTTGAGATTCTCAATACTGCTTCTATCTCGGAACTTTGCTCCACAGCTGTGTCTAACTTACCGTCGGTTTCTGGACAGTCGATTGAGTCCAAGACTGAGGTGACCAAGCAGGTAAGACCACACACTACTCATTCGGTATGACTATTTCTAACATACATAGGCCATTGAATCTCTCGATACTGTTCCGACCTCCACTGAAGCCTCATCGGCACTGCCTACCGACTCCGAGACATTTACCCGTCCCAACTCTACTGAGGACACCACTAGTGACGACGATTCTTTAGAGAAGTTTATGTCTAGGCCTAAGGACTTTAGGCCTAAAGTCATCCGCAGTGGTCCTATGTCTTTTGCCCAAGAACGCCTCTGGTTCCTACAGGAATTCCTTCAGGATGATACAACTTACAGCGTCACGATGCACTACCGCATCAGTGGCCCTCTACGCTTGAAGGACCTGGGAGATGCTTTCAACCAAGTCATTAAACGGCACGAAACTCTTCGCACTGCATTCTTCGTTGATACAGAGACTGGCCTCCCCAGACAGGCTGTGCTAGAGCAGTCGCCCTTCCGCTTGGTTGTCAGGCACAACTCTACCGGCTGCTATGAGTATGAGCGTATGAAAAAGATGCCGTATAATCTTGAGAGTGGCGATGTAGTCAGAGCCCAGATTGTTCCCATCTCTGATGACGAGCATGATCTCATCTTTGGCTTCCACCACATTGCCTTGGACGGATTTAGTGCACAGATTATGGTACGGGACTTGGCCATGGCTTACTCTGGACTAAGTCTTACACCTAAGGATGTTGGGTATCTTGACTTTGCTATCGCACAGAAGGCGACCAAGTTCCCTACTGTCAGCATTGACTACTGGAAGGCTGAGTTCGAGGAGCCACCACCAACACTCCCAGTCTTCGACTTTGCTGAGACCAAGATGCGGGTTCCTCTGACTCACTACACCACGCGGGCCTATGAGAGGACACTTCCTGTTGAGTCGGGCGCGAAGACGAAAGCAGCTGCTAGAGACCTCGGAGTGACTCCCTTTCACATCCACCTCGCAGCACTTCAATTTGTCCTTTGGGATCTCGCTTCTACCAGTGATGTCTGCATTGGTATCACCGATGCCAACAAGAATGACGCCGCTTTCATGGATGTAGTTGGCTTTTTCGTCAACCTTTTGCCTTTGCGCCTGAAGTCAGGGGCATCACAGACACTAGCTGGATTAGCCTGTGAGGCCAAGACCAAGGCCAACCAAGCCCTTGCACACTCTCAGATCCCCTTCGATGTTCTCCTTGACGAGCTGAAGCTTCCTCGCTCTACAATGCACAGTCCTCTATTCCAAGTAGTTCTTAACTACAAGATGGGCTCCACTCAAAAGGTACCTCTCGGAGACTGTCAGGCCCAGCTTGTCACGTTCAAGGACGCCAACAACCCATACGATTTGACATTCGACATCGAGACTTACAATGATGGATCTACCTCTATTGTTGTCAAGACGCAAGAGTACCTATACACACAAAGTGAACTTGGCTTCATTGTCGACAGGTACACCGATATTCTCTCTCTCTTTGCCAGTGAGTCTTCCCAGACTCTCGGTCAGGCCTGCAAGCCCACTACTGCCCAGATCCAGAAGGCTCTGAGCCTGGGAAGGGGAGAGAGGATCCCATCACCTCGCTTCGAGACGCTATCGCACTACTTTGATGATTGGGTTGAGCAGCAACCTGATGCAACTGTGCTGAAGACTGATGATGGCAAAACCTTGACCTATCGTCAATTGAAGGGTTTGTTAAACCAGATTGCGGCCAAATTGATCGATGGTGGCGTCATCCAAGGGTCTAAGGTCGGTGTCTACTGCGAGCCGAGCTTGTACATCTTCGCTCTACTCATAGCCATCGCTAAGGCCGGTGGTGTTTACGTGCCACTGGACGCTCAGAACCCGATCAAGCGTCTTCAGCTCATCGTCAACGACTGTCGACCCGACGTTATTGTGATCGATGACTCAACCAAGGACTCGGCGATTGAACTGGAGACAACTGCCAAGATCTTCAATGTTTACAGCATTGACCTGACTTCTTCGGAAGCTCCCGAGATTGAGAACCGCGCGCAAGGGTCGGGTATGGGCTACATCTATTACACCAGTGGAACAACAGGTGTGCCCAAGGGTGTTGCGCTCACTCACACCAATCTTGTACATCACATCGACAGTTGTATTCATTTCACCAGCATGAAACGATGCACGATGCTGCAACAGGCTCCTCTTGGCTTCGACATGTCGCTCACCCAGATGTCACTGGTGGCGATGTTTGGAGGAACTCTCATTGTTGCTTCAAGTGAGACCCGCAAAGATCCCATGCAGATCGCTCAATTGATGCTAGCTGAGAGGGTCACGCACACGTTTATGACACCTACGCTGGCTTTGGCTGTGATTCACCATGGGTATGAGTATCTCAGTCAATGCGTTGACTGGGAGTTTGCTTTACTCTCTGGCGAGGCTGTTCGCGCCCACGTTCCACCCGAGTTCAAGCGCCTTGCGCTCAGGAACCTCAGTCTATACGATGGCTACGGGCCAACGGAGATTACCATCAACAGTAGTTGTGGTCTGAACGAGCTTGACGAGAACACCCCTCACGATACGCGTAACCCAAGCATCGGTCTCACACTTCCTAACTATTCTTGCTACATCTTGGATGAGAACATGCATCCTATCCGACCTGGATTCGCTGGCGAGTTGGTCGTTGGTGGTTGCGGTATCGCCATGGGTTACCTTAACAGGGAGGATCTTACCCAGGCTAGGTTCCTTCCCGACCCTTTCGCTTCACCTGAGGATGTCTCGCGTGGCTGGACCCGTATGTATCGCACCGGTGATAAGGCAAGAATCTTACCCGACGGTCGGATCACCTTCCTTGGCCGTATCGCTGGGGATTCGCAGATCAAGCTTAGAGGATTCCGCATCGAGCTGGAGGATGTTGCCAACACCATTGTTAAAGCCTCAATGGGTGTCATTCCAGAAGCAGCTGTATCATTGAGACAGGGTGAGAATGGTGATGGAGAAAGTGCTTTCTTAGTGGCTTTCGCCATCATCTCCGAGGTCCACCGTCCTTCAGACATTAAGGTCTACCTCAAGAACCTACTCAAGGAGTTATCCCTTCCTCGATACATGATTCCTGCCAAGATTGTCCCTATCGACAAGCTTCCCATGAACGCCTCAGGCAAGCTGGATCAGTACGCTCTCGATGCTATCCCCATCCCTCTGGATGACGACGCCAAAGTTTCTCAACCGCTCTCCGAGACTCAAGAGGCACTCAAGTTGGGCTGGCTCAAGGCCTTACCACCTGTAGCCGCAGACGCCACTATTGGGCCTGATACCGACTTTTTCGCTGCTGGTGGCAACTCCCTCCGCATTGTGTCGCTACGAGAGTACATTTCTCGGGTCTTCGGTGTCACTGTCTCTGTATTTGATCTCTTCCAGGCTAGCACACTGAGCGAGATGGCGGCCAAGATTGACAGTTCAAGTGAGGCCATCGACACAGAGCCTATCGACTGGGAATCAGAAACCCATGTTGGCTCAACTACCCCGATGGTGAAATCGGCAGTATCTCAGAAACCGGACGGATTACAGGTGGCCCTTACTGGATCGACCGGCTTCTTGGGTCTCGCTATTCTCAAGGCACTCCTTGCGGATAAGCGCGTAGCAAAGGTGCACTGCCTTGCTATTCGTTCCCCGGCCAAACAAAACCCCGTCTTTGCATCCTCTCGAGTCGCATGCTATCACGGCGATTTGACTCTTCCCTACCTTGGTCTTCCCCAAGAGCAATTTATCGCACTTGCGCAATCATTCGACCGAATCATCCACAATGGCGCTGATGTTTCATTCCTCAAGAGATTCCAGTCTCTCAAACGCTCCAATGTCGAAGCAACTCGGAAACTTGCACGAGTTGCAATGGATCGCTGCATTCCTTTCCACTTTATCTCTACTGGTGGAGTTGTGAACCTCACTGGTCTAGATGGGCTTCCTGAAGTTTCCGTTTCTGAACACAAGCCACCTATGGATGGGTCGTATGGTTATATCGCTTCCAAGTGGGCTTCAGAGCGTATTTTAGAATCTTGTGCGGAGAAGGGCCTCCCAGTCTGGATTCATCGTCCAAGCAACATCACGGGCACGAATGCACCAAGTCATGACTTAATGCAGAACATCTTCCGTTACTCGGCTGAGACAAGATCTTTGCCAGACCTCTCCGGATGGAAGGGTTACTTTGACTTTGTTCCTGTTGAGGACGTGGCGCAGGGCATTGTCAATTCTGTCACCGAGACTAGAGAGCCACAGCTAGTCTATCGTCATCACTGCGGTGCAAAGAAGATTGCTGTTGATGATCTTAAGGATCACTTTGAGACGGAGCAGGGCAAGACGATGGAAACAGTCAACGTGGAGGAGTGGCTGAAGCGTGCTAAGAATGCTGGTCTTGATCCTTTGACTGCTACTTTGGTGGAGAAGACCCTTAGCCAGGGTAGCGGTATCGTTCCCTGGCTTCGAATGGGTAGTTCATAGATGTTTTTCTAGCTAGTTGGAGGTTACGTCCCGATAGATTATTTTGAAGCTTATTGCTATTCACTTGTCAACTTCAGCCTCCTATGGATGCCCTGGGATAGTCTCTTTCGACACATATCATATATGGCGACTGAAGGGCCAACTGCAACCTGCTGTAGGACCATAAGGAATCTAAGCTTTTCTCTATCAGTGCACTAAGCTTATCCTAAATTTCTTAATTCCGTACACTAAAAGAGAAGTTTCCAGCTACTTGCTTTGAATTGTGCTTTATTTGCTTTGCCCTCTAACATTGTCGGTAAAGCGATATTGATTCCACTAACAAGAGAAGAAAATAAGCATTCGAGGCAATGCATGCCACGCAGCTTTGGGTCAAGAAATATTTTTGCGAGACCTACATCATACATGGATCTACATGGCTAGACATGTAAGCTGTATCTTGGCATCAGCTAAGGTTAACCCACATAATGGACTTGAAAGCTGACTTATATACGACAGCGGTCGGGCTGTGTCGGATAATTCTTTCCCTTTGAGGTTAGACTTTGCGACGCCTACAGGACATGGAATTTCACAACACCATTGTCGTCATCAACTGCGAATTTTGTTAGGAGTTGTACCAAGAGGTGATACGCAGATGAAAGGTTCAGCAAGTGCTCAGAGATAGAAGCGGAAAATGGCTTGTCGTACAAATCTCAAGATGTATAAATATCTAGGCGTTTCCTTCCAAAGACTGCCAATATCATCAACATCACAATCTCTATCATCAAGCCTCAGATCAACATGAAATCAATCCTCTTCTTCACTCTTTACGCTGCTTCTGGCATTGCCCAGGAAAATGTCGCTGAAAACAGTAGCACCAAGAGCCCCATTCTCCATCTCAGCGAAGACGACAATTTCAACTTTGACATTCTCACCGGTCTAGGCCAAGCTCATAACGACGGCGCAGACATCAATCCTGTTCTTTCTGTTGCAAAAGATATTATCCCAGGCGACTTTGAAAGCTACAGTAAGGAATGGTTCAAGCTTGCGAACCTGACCAAAACTCAAGCCCTCGATCCTGAAATCGCCTATAACCCCATCAATGTGAGGGCTACGTGGTTCTCGATTGCCAACTACTTCCGTCGAGCTGATGTGTACAATCGGGCTGACTGGGATGACCCACGCATCAATGACTACTGGGATGAGCAAACATCTGCTTTTAACAAAGCCATCGCTGCATTGCCCGTTCCAGGTGAAAGAGTTGATATTCCCTCTACCACCGGGTCTTTCAACATCTCCGGAATCTGGTATTCACAGCCTCATACCAACAACAGTACCAAGAAGCATCCAACACTCATTCTTACTCAAGGCTTTGATGCTGCTCAAGAGGATCTGTACTCCACCATTGTCGCACCCGGACTTGCTCGCGGTTACAACATCTTCTCGTTTGAAGGTCCTGGTCAGCCAACTCCCCGCAGAGAGCAGGGTGTGGGATTTATCCCAGACTGGGAGCAGGCTGTGACACCGGCAGTCGACTATCTGCTCACTCAGAAAGCTGCTTTCGTGGATCCCAAAAAGCTGATTCTGTACGGGCATTCTTTTGGCGGCTATCTCGCGGCTCGTGCAGCTGTGTTTGAACCGCGCCTCTCAGCACTGATGCTCAACGGTGGAGTCCTCGACGGGTACGAAGCATACACGAACTTTCTCCCCTCAAAGCTGCTCAAGATACTCGAATCTGGTGAGAAAGAAGCATTTGACAAGGCCATGAATGCCTTGCTAGACGACCCAGATGCCTCCACCGATCTCAAGTGGGGTATGCTTCAGGCAAAGTGGGCATTCAAGACCAAGTCAATCTATGAGTTTTTCCAAATGACAAAGGAGTACACTCTGAAGGGTGGCCTATTGGATCGTATCAAGATTCCTGTCTGGCTTGCCGATGGTGAATACGAGACTCTTATGGCGGGTCAGTCAAAGCTCGTCAAGGACCAACTGGGAAATAATGCGGAGCTGCATTTCTTTAACGGTACTTCTGGATTCCATTGCCAGACTGGAGCTACCCAGGAACTGGCCAGAGTCATGTTTGCCTGGTTGGATAAAGTCTTGGGCTCTTGAGTGGCCCCGATTCATTGACCCCTGTGGCGCTTTGTTATCTTTCTCGCTTGATATATGTCAAATGAGGGGGTTGTTTGTTGGTATTTTCGATTGGTCAAAACATTGGCCCCACGATGTTTGTGATATCACGCCAAGATGATTATGACTCCCAAGCTCATCTACCTTCCCACGCTGGGGACAAGTCGCTCTTTTATTAGATTGTCTAGTTTAAACATCGAATTCCGTTTCACATTACTGCAATCCCCGTGTTAATGTTTTCGACTTTGATGCTTTCGCCTATTGGGGCACAGCTGTTTGCAATTGTTTCGAATGATGCTTCCAATTTGGCTTAGTAGCTTAGTAGTTTATATTCCCCAGATGGAATACCTCATCACTGCGCACAGATACCAAAGATCCTTTCACGACACACAATCACTGCCTTGCACTGTCAAACTGCATCACTACCTCCTTGGCATGTCCAATCAACAAATGTATACCATGACCTCAGACGCCAGCTGGAGGACCCATCTTGCAAAGGTCATGCGGCCTCTTTTCGTATACAAATATCTTGTTCTCCCTCAACCTGAATGACAATTTGAGGTTCTCAAGACTGATACCGATTGATCATGAGAGTCACAGTAATTGGTGGAGGCCCATCGGGTCTTGTGACACTAAAGTACCTTTTGAACGCTCACCTCAGCTTGGACTCTGACCCCATTGAGGTGAGACTCTTTGAGCTCGATGATACTATTGGTGGTGTGTTTGCCACAAGAGTATACGAAGATGCCGAGGTAGGTAACATAGCCACAAGGTTAGTCCAGATCTGGAGAAAAGACGTCAAGGCTGACTTTATCAGCTTGTATCTTCCAAACAGTTGACAACATTCTCCGACTTTCGTTGTCCCCAAGAGAAGGACTTCCTTAGTGCCAACGACTACCTGCAGTATCTCAAGGACTACTGTTCCTACTTCGATCTTTGGCCGCACATCACTCTTGGAGTGGAGGTCCAAAGTGTAACATCTACTTCCTCAAAGGCTTATGTCATTTCTTATTCCAGTAAAGACGGCAAAGTCTTCACTTGGGACTGTGATGCTGTCGCAGTATGCTCAGGACTACACAAAGAGCCTAACCTCCCTTCAATTCCAGGGCTTCAACATGTCCCTGAAGTCATTCACTCGTCAGATTTTAAGACGAAGAGCCAGTTTGGGATTAACAAAACCGTCATGGTCATTGGATCAGGTGAGACTGGTGCCGATATAGCCTATCTTGCTGTCACGTCCCCGACGAAGCAGGTTTTGATGTGCCATAAGGACGGCTTCCACTTTGCACCCAAAGTATAATCATCAAGCACATATCTTAGAAGACTTCCGTGCTAATGATGACGTATCAGCGCAACCCAGGACCGGTTCTGTTTCCCATTCTTGGTAGGAAGCCCAATCCCAACGAGCCAGGTATCCCCATCGACGTTAGCCGAGCAAACCTATTCGACACAACTTATGTCCACCCCGCGCTCCGCAACAGCATGATACTCTGGGACTACTACAATTACTACATTAAGTCACTGCTTTGGGTCTCCTCTGGTACCACCTTTGGTATGGACCAGTGGATTGGGGAGATCAGCAAGGCCCGCCATCATCCCTCCAAGAGTACGTCATTCTCTCTGCCACTACTGAAAGTTCAACCGACATTTATCTTTATAGTCTTCTTCAACAAGTCGATGAAAGTATGTCCATACCTAAGTCTTCCATATCGACCCAAACAGCCAGGCCCGCAACTCTGGCTCTACGCTTTGCGATCAGCATTCGTGCAGACACCAATTCCCGATACGCACGGCAAACAGGTGGATCTTGCACCTTTACCCGAGAAGATCAACAAAGATGGAACAATTGAGTTTTTCGATAACAGGAGACCCGAGTTTGAGCGACTCAAGCACCAAGTCATTCGCCCTGATATGGTTATTCTTTGCACTGGCTACAAACAATCGTTTCCCTTCCTCCAAGAGTTATTCCAAGGCGAACAGAAACATCCTTCGTCATTTGTATGTGGGATCTGGGAGGAGGGTCGACCGGAACTTGGCTTCATAGGTTTCATGAGACCATCCTTGGGAGCCATCCCACCCTTGGCAGAAATGCAGGCCCAGCTATGGGTGCTTAATTTAGTTTCACCTCACGAAGTTGCCCGCCTCAAAGCAGAGGATGATGAACACTACAGACTTCACACGAAGTCAACGGACCGTGTGACATACGGGGTTGATCACGAAAGCTATGCCTATCAGCTGGCCTTGGACATGAACGCAGCTCCTGGCTTCACAGACATTTTGCAAAGAGCATCGCTTACCAAACTCCCTGCAACATTTCGTCTATTAATTATTTGGGCATTTGGTGCCCATTTTAGTACCAAGTTTCGCCTCATTGGACCGTGGGCTTGGGAGAGAGCAGAAGAACTGCTGGTATCCAACGAGTTTTGGGAGACCATTACGAGACGGCCGATATTGTTTGGTAAGACCCAACCGACTTCTTGTAGCGCGAGACTAACAAGCTAGGACATATTCTTGTTTCAATTGTACCAATGGCAATTTTTGGTCCACTAAGCATGCTATACTACCTGTTTTATTCTGTGCTTGGATTTCACGGTTAAGTCGTACAGCGGACATATCGAGTCGCGTTTTTGTATCTGTCAGGCATCATGTCTCTAGCAGTTTTATTATTATATTCAATTAGGCATCAGTGTCCACAATGGCACGCTTCTGCCTGGTAGTGGACTTGTTAGGCCCAGAAAAGCTTTGTCGCATGAGAAGTGCAGAACCAACAGCTCTCACCGTAACGAATTCTCTACTAACAACACACTGCGGCTGTTTCCCCAATTATTCTCAACAAAATTCTATACAAGGCCAATAAACGCATTTTTGCTAAATAATGACGTTCCTGATATTGAAGACTGATATTGACTGTAGTTATTAAATAGAAGCCGTGTTGTCAAGAACTTGATGAAGATTGGCCTCATGCAACAGCAACGAGCATAAGGGCATGATTCAAGGGATGTCAATGCGTGAAGACACTTGCGCTCCCATTGGTGACTGCCTAATCGGCTATGGATATCTTCATTTAGTTGAGACATAGTTTCGTCAACATGTTGGTTCTAACCAACACCGAGGGACTTGTTTATGGTGATGCCTGAGGCGACATACCACATCAATTTATAAGCGCCATATTCTGCAACTCTTTTGCGGAACCATATCTCACGATTACAATATCATTTCTCCTTCTTCAAATTCACAGCAGGATTATACCAAGCACATCCTTTATCTTGACAAAATGACCTCTCGTGGACCGAAACCACCTATACTTCTACCTCCACCAGACCCGACTCTTAAAACACGCCCAGTCCCGCAAGAACGCCACTTTCTCGTGCGGTCATTTGGGCCAGGAGGATTGCCTGACGCTCAACAGAATTTTCTTACTGTCGAAGAATTGAAGAAACAACAAGCGGAGACCAGTGCCTGTGGCATTGGGCGGGACGTAGAAGATGACGCCCAACATATCTACGAACAGCTTCTGGAAGACGAAAACACAGATTTGCGTAACGACGGTTCCATTACGGGTGAGAAGACCTGGGGTCCCACCATCGTTGTTACGGCATACTCCGAGAAGGCCAGTGAAAATCTCGATCAAGCTATCACGAACCTTGTCGAGATCATTCGGCGTTATTTCCTTCGATGTTCTCGCACTGGGCCGTTCGCACGCGAGGCATTCAAACGCCTTGAGTTCAAGGTTCTTGCAGACAAAGACTTATTGGAAGATGCATCCGACGACCGCGTCAGAGAAGAGTTCAACGCCTATGTCCGTACTCTGCGACTCTTTGATCCTGATTCAGGCTGGGAAGAAGACGATCGAAGATGGTACAAAGATAATCTCAACAGGCCTCATGGTCCCCTGCGCTACGGCTTCTGCATTGCACTAGATGAGGAAATGATTGGAACTCTCGCCGCAATCAGTTTCCCCGATGATCTGAACAGCGATTCGGAACTCTTGAAGGACATTTCCATCAAGTTAGTGGAGCGTCGTTGGAGATACACGAAAGAGGCGCACAACCAATATGGTCTTGTCCCCACAATGGAAAACGTCTATCGAGGCAAAGACATGTGTCCTCTTCTTGACCTGCCCTTGATTTGTGCCGATTATCACTATTATCAAAATTTCGAAGAAATGTTTCCACTACGCAAGTTTCGCGATTACCACTAGGATACACTATCTTTTAGTCGATGGCATGGGTTTTATCTTCCATTCAGCATAGTTATTGTTAAATATGATCTCTCGGGATATCTTATACCTCTGATGGAATTGGTTTTACTTGAGCTGCAGAAACTATCTGTGAATGCGCCTAAACTCAAGCTTGAATATAGTTGAATATATCGAGCTGACATGAGTGACACCTGGATATCCCAATCACGAGACAGCTTAGTCCGAATATTTCTCGCCAAGTCTAGTTCAGAAATGGTGCTGATACTGCGTTAAGCACCAATGGTAGAGTCGATAGAGACGACATGATATGGGTTCAGCTCTTATTAGGACAACGATGTCTCTTCAATTATAATATACTCCTCTAGCTATTATATATCTGGATCCCAACAGATCCACACTTGCGTGGATCTCTACCAGATTCTACCAATACCAGCACCCAGCTTGACGACAGCAGGTACCAGAGGGAGAGGTGTCAACTTGAACTTGTAGTCAGCCTTGTAAAAGTTGCCCTTCTGCGTGATGTTGACTCCAGCATGGCCCCAATCGTTCTCTGTTGCATGATTAGTTTATATGGTTGATCAAGGGATTCGGTGGACACTCACTAGCTCCAAGGTTGGCATAGCCATCAAGTTCCTCATCACCACAAACACAGGTGTTGGGAGAGTCCATGGGAATGACAAGACCATAAGTGCTGAGAGCCTCGCTGGTGTTGCCTCGGAAAACGTTACCCTCGACAAGAACCTGATCATGTTAGCTTTTCGGTGTAAGATCTGGGGCATTGTAAGATCTTACCTGGTTGTCGGATCGACTATGGATGGCCTGGTACAGGAAGTCCTCGTAAAGGTTGTTGTAGATGTGCTGGTGACCGAATCGTCCAGCGGGTCCACGGGTACCCATGTGTCGCCAGTAGTTGTGGTGGTATGTAACGTGAAGGTGGCCGAGGTCGAGATCGCGGAAGGTAGCATCGTTTCCGATGAGAGAGGACTTCCAGTGGTCATGGAAGTAGTTCCATGAGACGGTGATGAAGTCAGAGGCTCGGATGATATCGACTTGTCCGTCCTGTTCACACAATTAGCTATCTTCCTCTATCTATCGGTTGTGAACTTACGTATTTGTCTGGGCCGTCATTGATATCGGAAGAGAACTCGTTGTGATCAATCCAGACGCGGGTGCTGTTGCGGATGGTGATGCAGTCGTTATCGAGAATCTCGGTGATCTTGAGGTTCTGAACAATGACATTGTCTCCGTTGTAGATGTTCAATCCCTTGCCGGTGATGTGGGCGGAAAGACCAACACCGATGAGCGAAGTGTTGGATCCGACGGCAAGACGAGCGGGCAGAACGATCTTGCCCTTGAGCTTGACGATCTTGGGCGCATTGCCCTTGACGGCCTCGACAAGCTGCTCAGCAGTCGTAACGGTGACAGTTTTGCCGCCCTTGCCACCGGTGGTGACACCAATGGGGTTGTCCTTTGCGTAACCCTCGACACCCCAAGTAGCAATCTTGAGGTAGTCAGAAGGGAAAGCGACGGTGAGAGTCGCAAAGACGCAGCAAATGGCCGACAACAGCTTCATCTTGACGGTAGAAACAAAGACGAGAGAGAGGATGAGGATGAGAGGTGCCAATGGCTCAAAGTTCCGTCTCTGCTCATGGTTATATAGGCAGGGTCACTGCGTTGTTTTTTCTTCATGTGCATGCATTGAAGCTCTTGTCTGGGGTTCTTGGCGAGCTTGGAGCTGTAGCTTCTTGCGATCAATGCGGGGAATCCCTGCTCCGGACCGCTAGTTAGCACCAATTATACTGTGTAAATCCTGGGGGTTTGTGCGAATGAGTGTTGTTATTGGTGGAAGAAGGTGTTCCGTCTAATTACGGTTAAATTTAGAGGTTGGCTAAGAACAGGGTCCTTCCCTAATCGGTATGTTAAGTCGGGGTTGATCATTATCACGAAATAATTGCCTGGCTGGGAAGACTTGGCAAGTTCTGTTTGTCCTGTCTCAATGGAAGGGAGTGTTGGAGATACCAGTGGCCATAGATCATATCGATCTAGAAGACAGAGCAGAGTCTCGGTACTCAATGGCTTTACTCTACCTGACGTCTTGTCTGATAACACAAGATCAACCTCTAATATTTCGTATCAAACTCTTCGTATAATTCGAAAGATCTAATCGAAGTTCCAGGCCTTTGTTGGTTCAAGATCAAAGTACCATTGGGGGTTGGGGTAGGTGGGGGCAGTGACAGCTCGTGGCCCAAGTTCCCGGAATGTTGATATGTTCTGATCCTCGGATGAACTTTACGTTCCACTGCGGCTGAACAGATCATGATTTATCATCCGACTGTGGGGGATACCACGAGATATTATCTTTTCGATCGCGTGCATATTGGCACTATCTTTATTCCCCGCTAACATCCGAGCCGAGATGTAAGCCATTTCAAAGGACTTCGATGCATGTGCCAGCATGGTAATGGTGACAACTCTCATGCTTATTGTTTAATATTCTCTACCATGCTGTCTGTATAAATGTTATGAAGTAACCGCACTTATTAATTGACGAGGAACGTTTGGTAAATATCTGTAATAGCTAAGCAAGCGCTTTCAATCTCAACAGAACGAAAATTACAAACGTAGACGTGAAATGTTGGAGTAACAATGCGTGATGAAATTATGAAATCATTCGCCTGACAATTTGCTTTGGTACTAGACTGTGAGCTCATATCTTAGGATCAGCGTTAGAATCTCATATACTGTATTATTATCTTAATCTCTCAGTTAAGCAACGACTGAATATGAAGGATTGTTGAGTGAGATCAGTTAAGAAGAATAGATACTCGACTGCCAGTAAAATACCCTACATTGAGTTGAAGCTTGTCTTATCGCCCGAAATCTTATCTTATCCGCAAGTGTGTTATCTAATCAGCGTCGCCCGCTTATCGAATTGTCATGGCTTTGTGCATATTCATTCAAACCGAAATAGATGCAATTAAGTCAGTTGCATGTACCCGTGCATCCCATCCCATTCCGTGTTGATGCCTAATACGCCCTCTTTCAGGTGAGAGGACAATCATAATTCCAAACCCTTCTGGGCTTTTAGCTGAAATGATTGAAACTGTGATTCATGCATCATGTTTCGTAGCTAAGCAGCATAGAGATTTGCCTTCCCGTTAAGGCATCGATGAATTATCAAAGCTGCCCCGAGTCAAATCCTCACATAGCGTCTGGACGTAAACGACAAGACAATATCATCCAAAGCGCAACTGTGAATGTAAAATTGAACAAGATTTGAAGCTTAACACATATGATTATGACAAGATCGATCGGATTGCGGTTTATCAGAGTTCAGCCTCATAAAACAATTAGGCGTAGCGATCGCGTGCCATCAAGGGTGGCAGGAAACAATATCAGGACTTCCATTTGGCATCACCTCAACATCCGGCTGCTACGAGTCATGATTAAAGATTAAAATCTTTAATTATCTTGCCATCGCGTGCTGCCATTGGCGCTGATCCCTATGTGATCAACCTGCGCTCGGACTAGGGCCAACATGTCGATTCTGCAAATCAACGGGCTGTAAGGCGTAGTACCGCTGTCCACCGTCAGTGCATACGAGACGTGGCTTTCAGATCTCGCTAAGAGTTGTTCAACACCATATGAGGTAAAGTGAAAAGGGACGGGGAGACGGAACGGGAGCTTAATAAACATAGTGCACAATCGATCTGCGCTATTGCGTGGCTGTTTGACTATTAGATGCAGAAAATTACGATTAAAATTAGATATCTACTCTTTCTCCAACAGCTCAATCGTCTTGTGGTCTTCCATGGCCGGCACCAAACGCGCCACAATAGCTTTAACTCGCTCCTTGGTCTGCATAGTATAGGGGCACAGAACCCAGGAGTAACCCGCCATCAGAGACTTGCGGTACTCGATCATGACTTCGGGATCGTCGCTGGACAGCTTTGGTCCACCGAATTCGTGCAGCTTGGCGAGGTAGTGGTCCAACACCTCTATCTCATGGGCACGACGATCTTCGACTGTAAGAGCCGACATGATAAAGTAGACAATGTCAGTAAAGCATGATCCAATGTGGACGATTTGCCAATCGACAAGCACCGGAGTATCTTGCTCCTCAGACCAGGCCATGTTGCCCAGATGAGCATCACCATGAAGAATGCATTGGAACTTGGGGTTTCTGGTAGCGAACCACTTGGTGATGACGGCAGTCATGCGCTTCTGGTCTTTCATGTGTTCAGGAATTGGGGGACGGTCTTCACCAAGAACAATAGCATCCCACATACTGCAAAGGCCAAGCACCGAAGTCTCATAGTGGCTGTCGAGCCAAGGAACGGTAGATGCTTCGACACCCCATGTCGCGGCATGTAAAGCGGCAAAGTGCTCCACAGTCTTCTTGACGCGATCGACCGGCCAGGTATCGACAGGATCGGCGAAGGAAAAGTTTGCGGCAGCAAGGTCCTCCATAATAAGGATGGCGTTGTTGTCACTTTTCTCGGCCCACAATTTGCGCGGGATATTGAGATGGGGCACCTGAGGGCCCAAATTGTTGTAAAAGTCGACCTCGCGGTTGTAAAGTGACAGTATGAATGGGAACTGAGCCAGCATGGCAGGGTTGAAGCCACCCTTGATGCAGACGCGCAAGGGCTTGAGGATGGTCTCATCACCGTCTGCTTGTTCAGGCGTGGCTGTCATCAGGACCAACGTGGCTGTCCCGCCAATAGTGTCGTTGAGCTTGAGCGTGGCATTTTTAACGCCGATCTTGGGAGAGAGCCAATCGGTGGTGATGTCCTGGGGAAGACTGGGGAGGAGAGTCGAGGCCATTGTATGTATGTATGTATGATGTGATGGGATGTGATTGCGAGTATTATCGGGCAGTGGGTAGAGATGAAATGGCATGCAACTGACGTATCATGCAGAAAGTTGGAAAAAAGAAAGAAGAGAACACAACATTATGTGGGCTTGGGGGTAAAGGGGAAAGGGGTTACCTGTTATACTCTGCAGGTGTCTGTAACGCAACCGACAAGACAAACATCCATGATTGTGATTCCGTCCCAACGGTTCTCTTTTCCTACCAAGGTCAGCATTTAGACTAGTTGCGTATGGGGGAGAGGACTGGGCAGGCAAAGACAGGGCAAGCTATTTGATGACATTGCCTTGAATTTGTGGGTTTGTCTATCTCGGTTATGCGAGTGCCTGACGAAAGAATCCCTTGTTGCGACATTCTCTCCACATTCATTGCTTCGTGCCGTTGGGACTAGCCATACGGACTCCTTCGGGGGCGGTCCAGGATCTTCCCGCGTCCGTCAATATGATTTGCGTGCTAGTCATGTCTCGGACCAGGATGTGGTCCCCCGTTCGCGAGCGAGTCTTGGTTAGTCTTAGCTTCAGTGTCATGCCAGGGCAGAGAAACCACCCCAACTTTGTCATGTTTCAATTGTCAACCCTCTCGTAATAAAGTGAGCGCACCCTTGATGTCCAATTGCGAGGGTGCGGCTAAAACGGAACAAGGAGAAAAAGCAAAATAAAAATGATAGTTAAATGCACTCACTGCCACCATTGATAAACATGACGAGTAAAATAAAGATGCATGAGAATTACTAGTTATCAGTTTCAAGACGGCTGAAAATGAAAACAATTGATCATCACTTTCTAACTAGGAAAACCTTGCGAGCAGCCGAGTCTCTTCCGAGTGCTTGCATGAGTGTTTGCTTCTGCAAGGGGCGACGCTCGCTGACTATCCTATTCTCCGCATGTTTGCTTTGTGGGACTGTTCGGCGAACTTGTGGCTGTTGATGCAGAGCATCCTCATGTCTTAGGTGTGTCAAGCGACACAACAGTTAATATATGCATAAACCGGCAGATTGACTCACGGGTTAAACGCGTTGTACTCCCAAACAAGTAACTGTTCTGTTGTTGAAACCAACAACTTGGCACCCATCGTAGATTACCTAGCATGAGCCCCTCCGGTGCATACAGTCGGTACTGTAGGTAGACGCAACAAATCTCTCACAATGTCCTCTGTAGTGGTGCAAACTCTCCTGACCAGCGACAAGGGGACCCCAGTTGCTTACGAGACATGATTCATCAATCCTCGTCTTGTCCTCGGCCCCCGAGTATTATATCATATTTCAGAATGTGAGAAGTCAACAGCCCTCAGGCATTTTCTTTTGCTAAGAGTCGCTGAACAATGCCCTAAACCAACGAATCGTTTCAACGCAAACCTAGTTTCCTCGGTGGACTCGACAGGGAGACAACAAGGAACAGCATCCAATCAACCCCGTAATCAAACTTGATAAGCCCACAAACGGGCGACTAGACTAGCTCGCCCGTCGAGACCCTGTTAGCCCCAGCGCGGATACTTGACCCCTGTCGTCCGTCCGCTTCGCCCGCTGCGGCAGCCAGACAAGGGTCAAGGTTGAAATAACAAAATCTTCAAGACCCAACGTTAAATCCCCGTCCCGAATTTAATCTACAAATGTCTTGGATCCAAAATTCGTTCCCTAATCAAATGGAGTCTAAATAAGCTCGACTGTCCCGTGCGAACTAGTTTAGTTGCCGTCCTTAGTTGTTTCTCAACAAGCTACTCATACCAACTATCGTCCATCTTTTGTATGTACAAAGCATGTTTCTTTATTGGTAATTGCTAATAAATCAATTGCAGTACAGACATCTTCACCATGGCTGTCCGCGATAGTCTCGGCCCCGTGATGGCTGCATTCATTGCCATCGACGGCGTTATTGTCCTCGCTCGTCTTGGTGTACGAACCAAATTGACGACTCTCGGATATGATGACTATGTTATTGTGGTAGCAATGCTCGCATTCATCCTCATGTGCGCCTTCACCTTCGTTTCGCTCCACTACGGATTCGGCGTGGCAGATCCCGAGGTCATTGCCGGCATGGCCCACTACAATGTCATGGAAGCCCAGCGATACTTTACCATCGCCCAGATCACATACGTCGCCGGGTTCCCCATCGTTCGAATCAGTGTAGCCCTGGTCCTTCATCGAATTGTACAGGGCTGGCCTCGCACGCAACAATTACTTGTGGGGAGCATGGTAGTCATCGGCATCTACGCACTGGGATGTCTTTTGGTCGACGTGTTCCAGTGTATTCCTCTCAAAGCTGTTTGGGGAGACGGTACTGGCAAGTGTCTTAGTTCGAAGCAACTGGCAGGCTTAGGCTTTGCCGTGGCCGCATTGGATATTGCATCCGCTCTTTTCTACGCCATACTGCCCATCTTTCTTCTCAAGGGCTTGCAGATGGGTAGAAGAACCAAGGTTGCTATCATCATACTACTTGGCCTTGGTGCTTCGACCGTGGTTATCAGTTTTATTCGAATGAAGAGTCTGATCCAGATTGTCAATGCCAAGAATATTCCCGAGGCATTGGACAAGCAGCTGGAGTCTTTCATCTAGTACGTCTACACTTCTGCATTCCATTGAATTTACAGTCCACTTTACTAACTGCTCTATAGCTCCGTCCTCGAGTTTGGCATCTCCATTCTGACAGCCTCCCTGGTTGCCTTCCGTCCTCTCATCAAGTACCTACCATTCGGCAGCATGGGACGCAGCTCTCGTCCCAAGGGTCCTTCAGCCGACAGCAGTGGACCAGGAATCAGTGGCAAGGGTGACTTTGAGATGGGTCGCCGGAAATACGTCAACGTACCTGACCCAGCCCCATTGGACTCTGACGATGGAGAAAGTCAGCGTAACATCCTGCACCAAACAGACTCCCACTGGAAACAGTCTGCTACCACCATCACATCTACTTCTAAATAGATAGAATTGAAATTCTCTTTTGTATTTGATAACTTTCCAATCACCAGCCAAGTTGAAAACTAGGCGCCGCCATTACCAAATAGAAATCATTTGTTGAACCGATATTTTTAGATGCCGTATTTATCCTTGATTTCGAATTTCGGATGCCACAGTAGTAAGCCGAATGGAGCCTTAGCCGCCGAATGAGAAGACAACTGCCGAATTATATTTTCCTACCGAGACGATTACATTGAAACCAACACTTTTGTTGGTTGATTGCTATTTGTGGTGATTACGAAGCCTCCCCACCGCTTTGCAGGGGATGACTTAATATGGGTAAGGCTGTTTTTCATTCTAGTGCTAAACGATAGCAAATCACAATCACAAATCTCTTCCCGTGATACATTTTGACTTCGATTGAAACTCATTGATGGTACCTTTACGACGCACCACCAGCGATGCAGACGGTAGGCTGGCAATATTAAGTTTGCCTGGCCCATGTGCGAGTTGCAGTCAGCTCAGCCAGCGCATTCAGCACAGACACACAAATGGTCTTGGCTGACATTTTCAAGCCATGACCTTACTATTATACTGCCACCTGTCAACTAACTACACAGCCTGCCTTGAAGATCGGCGCAGGGGAATTTTTATACAAGCTTGAAATGGCTTGAAATTCCATTTCATAAACCAGATATCAAGTTCCTAAATTTCAGGCTGAGTGACGCCAAGTCTCACCCTATGAAACTGGCTGTTGCCTTCGGGCTTACCGCGACTTGGCTGTTATGGTTTCAAAGCTGTCATTGTCAGACACTATATTTGAAGAGGAACACTGCGTCAGTTTTGGTGATCCTCTAGTAAAGTCTCCGCCCTTTCAGCTACCGCCAGAGGTTGGCCTATGCGCATTTCTGAGTATAATGAACAAAGGAGACTCAGTGGTCTTGGTAGAGCTTGTATATGCTACAAGTTTGTTACGAGTTTACAACTCACAGGTACAATGGCAAGATATTAATTGGGACGTCCCTAATAGCAGAGTATATCAGCATAGCGGATGGTTGGTGCTCATGAGTGGAGCCTTTGGAGGAGAAGACAATCTTGAACACCCAGCTTCTTCCGTCGTCAATGTGTCTCAAATGTCGTCTTCAACCTTTGGCAACTCCATGCGTCATAGTCTGACATTGTATCTCAAACATGATCTCCGTGACGCAAGTACAAACATAATTCGACTTGTTACTCTTCAAACCCAGCCTAATATGGCTATATTGGTATGTGAAACTGATGATCTGATGAATTGATTAAAAATCCAAGTGGAAAGGCGTCGTACAAGAAGGAGATGTATGGACACGTGACCGAACACGTGATGCTCTTTATGTTTAGCATCTTGTGCGAGACTTTTGGAACGTCAGGTTTGTACGCCGATAGACAAAAATAGCGGCTTTTGATCTGTAGATAATAAATTCTCGAGGCTCTGACTACCGTTGAAATTCGCGCCAAATTGTGGCAGGAGAAGTTTGGTGACAGGGGTTAGAGTAAGGGCAAGGTGGTTTGGAATGTTATGCTGAATAATGATAGCCAAATTCGAGATGAACAAAGGTCACGCCTATGCTACAACGTGTTAAACATCAGTCGTGAGTCATTGCCTAGAGCTAAGAGGTCAAATGGCGTATTGGTTGCGAAACCTTCCGTGTCTTGGCGGAGGAGACAACATATGGCCCCATCTTCGATGCGTCACATTACGAAACCTTGACGTTAGCAGTGTGGCCAATCGTATCAAAAAAAGATCCAATGGTGTAACCCTATTATGGAATCAGCACATCTTAAATGGATGGTAAAAGCCACTTTGAAGATTGACGTATGAGGTATCGTTGGTATGTCATCCTAGACTTGCCGGCATCATTCTTACCATCAGATGGGTATCATGCCACACTCAAGTGATAAGCTAGGCAAGCCAACTGATATGGACAGTCGATTTTTTGAGATTTCTCTGGCCATTCTAGAAGCAGAGGAAGTAGACTGCTAAGCAAAGCTTTTGTATTGTGCGAGATTAAGGTTGCGTCTAGGCCCTACTTTGTATGATTCTCAATGCAGGGCAGCCGAAGGCATATTTTGTTTAAAATTGTATTAACCACCCCAAATACCACACTCAAGTATTTTTACTTGCTATCGTACAGTCACTGAGTCACAGACACTGCAAATCTTATTATGGTGATCAAGGTCTTGCTGCTATTGGTGGGTAATACTGTTGTGGCATCACCATGGTAATAACGATTGGCAGCCTAGTGCAATACAAATCTATACAGATGAAACGAGATATTCATTCAGTCTTGGTTCATTGCCCATGTTCATATATGTACCAAAGTAAACTTGATGGGCCGTATGCGCTGATGACCAACTGTCTACAAAGAAGTGGGAAGTAGAATCGAAATAGTAGGTATCATGCATTATCTTGACAATTATTCTTCATGTGCTAGTAATACAAATTTGACAATCTAATGCTTATCTAAAGAGGACGACTAGATTCATATAGATAGTGATCAAATAACCTCAATCATTCTCTCGACTTTTTACAAGCTGTGAAATGTCTCTTCAATACATGTAGCAGTTTGCAGGGTTATAAATATGTTTAGACCAGACTCCGAGATGGCATGAACCACGACATTATCACCATAAGGCCATTCTCCATCCATCTTTTCCGGTGTCTCGAAATCATCAAAGTCAAGCGGGTCGAGTAAGTTGCGGGCTGCTGTCAGTGCTTCTGACTTATAAAGAAACGTTCCTTCGATCTGCGTTTCCTGTCGGGCGCCGCTCCGGTCATTGTTATAGTCGATAGTAGTTTGCAGAATGTACTGCAGTGACGAAATTCCTCCAGGAAGCAGGATGCTGCCATTGTATTGTACTGGGAATTGATCGTCATTCGGGGTCGCTTGGACTGAAATCAAAAAGGCTCTGCCAGCCGGTGTTCTGGCATACACCAAAACACCTTGGCCGTACCTCCATGTCCCCTGATGACTTGAGTGTACGGCATACTCGGCGAAGTCGTCGGCTGTATACTGGAGTGCGTTTAAAACTCTGTATGCTGAGCTTTTGGCGGACTCGATCGAGCCTCGGGTGCCGAGAACGTAAGTGGATCGTTGAGCGCCAGATGGGTCATTGTGGTAGTCGATGACAGTGAGCAATACATGGTACAAATGCTCTGTCAGAGTTTCCATGATGAAGAACATGTATCTTGTACTTCTGGAAATTTTTAGTTGGAGAATATGATCAGAGACAAGTAAAGAAGTGGGAGAGATTGGGGTGGGATATAGCTCCGTGATGAAGCATCTTTATATTTATATCACCGAGCCATTTGATTCCTCTTTTACCACTGTACATGTCATATCAGCAGTCTGGTTACACGGTGAAGCTTAAAAGAGGTAAACATGACAGGGTTTCATCTAGTGATTGGAGATACAGGGAGAAAACAGGGCTTACATTACGTTAGTCTAGTCCTAATTCCATACAGACGCCTCCCAGCTATTTGGTTCAGTAGCGCTAATGTCCGATTCTAGATCAAGGTCCAATGGAGCTAACATCGTGCAGTCTAGGAACTTGAAGTTAAGTTAATTAGGTGCTACGTAGTATGAAATGGTGGTGTATCAGATCATGGGGTGGTGTGAGGCGTATTGGTAGAACACATCCAGACTTTAATGCAGAATATATATGACTGTAAGCGGCTTTCTCATAAATTTGCTTCTCTGACACTTGCATATTACTGTGCTACCATTGTTCAATCGACTTGATTCATCGTGAATCACATGATTATTTTATGAGAAGCGCACTTCCGAGCCATGCCCGTCTTAAACACCAGCGCCCCTGTGGCTACCAATATCCCCCAAGGGGGGGGATCGGGCGCTGAAAAGATTGCATTGTTCCCCGTCGTGATGCTTCCACTTATGGGCGTTGCTTTCTTTCTCCTCTTATTTCTACACAAGTCTGACCCCCTCCCCCGTTTTGGATTGGCTACATGTATGAATGGCTAACACTAGTGAAGATTCGATACTTTGTTTAAACTACAAGGGTCGGCATTTGTCAACAATACTGGCACTTCAGAAGACTCCACCTCTCCACAATCAACAATAGCTGCAGCTGGAAACCTGCTTGAGTTGGATGTCATAATCCCCCCGAAACTGTGCAAAGAGTTGAGATTGGAGCTACTGAAAAATGCCCATCCTTTGTGGGCAGAACTAGACTCGAACATGGCATGGTAAGTGTATTTCAAGCACAAGGATTCGAGACATACTGCTGAAGATGACATTGCTTTTTAAGTGCCGTCTGTTTGGAAAGACTCGTTGATACCGATATGGTGCGGCATCTTCCGTGCGGACATACCTTTCACTCTGGTTGCATCGCAGCGTGGTATCTTGCCGGACACACCTCATGTCCAATCTGTACCTGCGACTTTGTTATAGCTAGCCCACCACTGCAAAAGCCCTGTCAAGCGCACCTCTGATTCTACCAATAATATATCATGTTTCAGTTAATTTTTCAGTGACACGATTATTACTTTCGATCCCCAGCAAGGTCCGCTTTCCTGGCCATCGATTAGCTTTGTCCATGTGTATACCGCGACTTCAGGTGCTTGCTATGTCTGATCATACTTGTACCTGCTGATAAGACATTATGCCCAATCTATTACCTGGTCAAGTACCTAAATCTCTTAGTAGTCACATGTTTATTGGCCTGGGGATATTTCACCATGGATGTCCTTTGACCTCTAGGTATGCACTGATCTTTATCGACCAACCGCATGCGAGTAGAATCAACGTTTTATAGTGTCTATTGTGTCACAATGGTGTCACAATGTCTATGAAATGAGAAATGTGTGTGACTATCCTATGATAAACCTTTCAGAAGCCCAGATATTTCCGAACTATTATATTACATTTGCCATCAAAAGACCATCATAGTGCTCTGTCCTACCTCCTTGCTATCTGCTTCATTGACAGAGCCAACATTTGGATTTGAAGAACGAGCCTTCTGTTTTCCTCCTGCATGGTCAAAATCCGCTCTATCGCAAGATCGAGGACTTCTCCTCTGCTATAAGCGTAATTGGCATCAAGTGAGCCGATTGTGTTCCCATCTGAAATTTGCGCCGGCATCGATTCCTGCAACACGGCGAGCAGTCTTGCAAAGCGTGTCTTCAAGCGGGCTCTGTACTGTTTCTCGACTTTGTTGTGGCAGTTGCGCGCTTTCGCAACGTCTGGAGCGACTGCGGAGTTGGTACGAGAGTTCTTTGACTTGTGAGATGCTGATCGCAACTTGGCTTCCACCAGATCTTTGTCGATGTACTTTTGCATCTGTTGAGCGATGTCACCGATATCGTGAATCTCCATTGTGTCGTCCGGAGAAGAATGTGGCAGGCATTCCTTGGTCCATATTTCAGTTGATGCGCCGTTGACGACGGGCATGCCTTTGGTATGAACCCTGGGATCGAACCTACCATCGACAAAATCCGGAGTGCTTTGGTAGGTAAGATCAAGACTCGACATACAACAAGCATCGCTGGTGGTATCGCTGTCATCGGGTCTTGACGCAAAGGTCGGACTTGATGAACTATTTGGAGGACTCATGGTCGTGAATTCGGCGCAGGGCTGGGCGAAGAGGCCTTGAAGATATGTGTAAGCATTGAGAAATAGCAGTGTCTGCAAATACAACTGACCTTGACCAGGCGGGCCCAGGATATACTCGACTGGTAACTATGACTTGTTAGCACTGACCACTGCAAGGAATGTCGCAGGCAATTCTTTTCAAGGATTTTGCGGTCTCATCATCAGCAGTAGACGATTGTGTTGGAAGCAAATGAAGTGCTACCTGTTCGTGGCCATGGGTTACTGTCGTCTTACGCACCTCGAATTGGCTATCTTCAACACCCCAATGGAGGGTATTAGCATCTGTCATGGTGCTACAGGTGGCCATGTGGATGAAGGTTGAGCAAGCTAACAAAGTTTGGCTGTCGTGGAACCTGTTTACAAACAAACAAAATGGTAATGGTGGGTTGCTGTTTGCGACACGACATTATACTTGTCATACTGCGAACTTATAAGTACCTGATTTGGTCATGTCAGCTTGTCGGACCCCGCCACCGAACATGGGGTTTCTCTTCGTTGTTCCATCCATGCAAGCCAAGCCGTGTGGCGTCGCGGTCTAGATCACTAGAAAGGGTGATAATCGTGTCATCTCAGACGCGTCGTTACATCCAAGGGAAATATGAAGAGATAACCACGACAAGAGCCAAAAGCATAACTCGATCGCTCTCTTGTTAATTCCCCGTTTGTGTCAGCCATGATTTTGATATGTGAGATCTTACGATCAATTTCGTCGGTTGCAATGTCTCACTACAACTATGAAAGCCATCGGTACGGCTATGAATGATTTATTGATCTGACGTTGGAATCTCAACCTTTGTTTCTCCTCAATGCACACATGAGGGGTCTAGATCTGGACCCCTGCCAAGAGTATTTGTCCGATCCAGGCAGGTAGTACTCCTCCATAATACGATGCTGACCGACGACACAAATTGTGATATGTAATGGTATCTGTGTTCGCTTATGAAGTAGATCATTTTGGAATTACCTAAGAGCTCAACCATAATACGGGTAGCCACTGTGATGTTATGATGGCTCATGTAGGTAGATCTAATGATATTTGTTCAGTCAATTGTGTTTATGGACAGAATCTGATGTTATCAGAATAGCCTATTGGTTGCAAATTCTGCTGGAAAATTCATTGTGGCGAGGTTCCGCCAGTTTTTCTTTTTTTTCTGAAACTCTCCCGATGTGGCATGATTTATGCAAGGAAAAGTGACAAGAAATAGGTATTGGTGCTGTCATATGACTTGGAGCTATCTCTAAATCGAGTTTGGGTGGCTGAGAAATAGAGCGATCTGGATGAGTCTAGAACGGCCGATTTCTAGGGACCAATCAGTTGGAGCTGTCTGCTCATAGGGCTGCTCTGTTGGTTGCACATGACGTGGACTGTCATGGAACTGTATCGAGTACCAAGTGACGAATCCGCGGCAGTTCCATACATACCGAGGTAGTGCATGTCGAAAGAGAAGATTCAACTGAGACATCTTTTCAAGTACCTACATACACCGCATAGAGCTAGGAGTGCGTGGCTGTCTACCAACCTATCTAGGTACACGGACTCCGCTGAGAAGCCACCGTTGACCCACGAACTATTCTATGCGCCTCGTTGTCAATATACTGCCGCATCAGAGCACAATCGCAGCGCCCGTGTTCGAGGACTTGACTCTTCAGCTTGAACAACTCGTCTTGTAATCCATTGCGGTGCTCAGAGAGTTCTCGATGCTGATCCTTCAATCTCTCCAATTCCATGCCCAGTGCATCTGCTGTGCTGCGTTTTCGTTTGCGGAATCTGGAAGCGGCAAGTCGATTCTGTTCCATCAATCTTTCTTGTCGGTTGGCCTTTGCTGTGGAACGTGACGATGCCCCTCTTGATTGGACTGTGTCCTTCGTTCCTTCAGACAAGCACTTCCGTTTTTTCCGGCCCTTTCCGGTTGGCAAATCAGCTAACTCTTTGTGCTTGTCCTCATCATGTGGCTGGCCAATAATGTCACCCGTGCTGACTGATGCCGCGGGTAAATGGATTTTGCTGAATCGAGCTGAAGTCTGAGTATAAGGCCTAGAACCTGTCGACCCTGAAGGAGTGCTCTCGACGTGCTGTTGGTCAATGCACTTATCTGCAAAGGCTGAGACCTCATGCCACCCCTGACCGTTGTCTGCAAGCCACGCGGATTCCGGACTGTCTTCCTCAGTTGGGTATGGAGAAGGAAAAGGGTTCCAGTCCTCTTGAGTCTGGTATATCGAGAGATCAGGCAAAGTATCGTCAATCGGGCAGTAGTCAGCCAGGTAATCGTTGCTCTGGAAATAGCCACTGATTGATGGTATCCAGCCATGCTCCAACCACTCTGAGTATTCCATTCTTGTCTTCTGTTCCGTGAGCTAAACTCTCGGCATTGATAACTTCGAATGGGATTATTGTACTGGCACTGCTGGAGTTTTGTGAAATTGCTAGGCTGATGCCGCTCACCATACGTGACAGACGAGTGTCAAGGTGAGTGTGTAAAAGATGGGGAAAAATGATTTGTTTGAGATTACTCGCGTTATTTGCTTGTCAAATTCAGACTTGGATATACGGTTTGTCAAAGGATAAAACGACTGCCACAGAGGAGCGACCTTGAATTTAATACTAAAACCTGCTTTCTAATTTCGGTTCCAGGGACAACTTGGCAAGGATCGCATCGGAAACGCTAAACGAGGTGTTAAGACATGCAGGTTTAACATACCATGTCGTATTCGTGAGGCGCTTGCAAGTAGCCACACTAAGAAGCTGACGTGGGAAGATGATCTGACGCGAGTGGTCAGTCTTGAGCTGGCAACATGACCATATGTATATCGCTGGCTATACCACGAAGACTTTGAAGCGAAACAAAGATAAACAGAACATCCATAGAATCGTTTTCTCCTGCTATGTAGTCCGTTTACGGGAAAGACTTGTTCATCAGAGACAATCCAGTTGTTACATTCAAAATGTTTACGAGACCTCATATTCGATGAACAGAGACAACAACTCTAACGTAGCGTAGCAAGGACTCCATCTGACTTTGGATCATAACACTAATGCACTAGGTCTAGCGATCACGAAAGGTGTCGGCTTAGACCTGCTGAGTCTAATAAATGTCAGTTGCACGGCCGACGTTGCCAGGATATCGCCATTTCACGTCCCACGGCATATAATGCCACGTTAGTCAAGCTCTCGTCGACAAAGATAGTGGTGCAAGTCTCATGGAATAGTTGCAATAATTTGTAGAGTTTTGTACTTATTTGTCATGGAATATCACTATGCGACGTGATCTGACCTATTGCTTGGTAATAGAACGAAGTGTCTTTCGTTCTATTGGTATTCGAAGTCAACTCCCAAAGCTCGCCCCAAGTTGTGATCCTTAAAGTCGGTTGAGTCATGGCAAATCTCACTGAGAAGAAGAATAGACTATATCAAAGTTTGCCCTTCATTGAAGAGGCAATCCATTCAACCAACCTGTCTTACTTGCGCTAAGTTGTGACAGAGGAAGTTTGGTGTTGAGACTTTCTACTCTTGCACTTGCAGGGGATCCTCATAACCCGTTCTTCTTCTTCCCCAACACGATTTAAGTCGGCCCCAAGACGATAGGGGGAGTACCTGATCATGTTTGGCTGGTCAGACTTGTAAAAGTAGCAAATACGAGTCGAATCGTCATCAAAATGCACAGATTTGGGTGTACTTTGCGTCTTCTTCCGAGGACAACAATCACACTTTTCCAAGTTCGACAACGACTTCCTTTGTAGATATTCGTCTTTTTCCTTTTCCTCTTCATTCTTAGAGTTGTCCGTACTGCGAGTAGGTCTGTTGGTAGGCTCTTGCGTTGGAATCCCGCTTCTAGAGATACGAGACTTCCTTATTATTGATTCTTCTAGGTCGATCATATTCTGATAAAAGTCTTCATCTTCTGACATAGTTTCATCGTCATCATCAAAGAATAGAGGGTCCTTGTGTCTGCTCGCGTTGTCCCGATCTGAAGGGTCTATGTGAGCTGATTGAGCTTCGTACTTGGACCATGACATGGTAGTCAGCCAATCTCCTGTGATAGTATCGATGTCCACGATAATTCCAGTGATGAAGTGCCAAAAATTCCTTAGACGTGCTTTGAGTGTATTATTGGTTTGGACTTGCGTGACTTGAGTCAATTGAGACGCTCAAAGAAGGACAATGCAGACTTGATTCGATTTCGTCCAACGTGTCAAGATATTGTTGCTGTAGTTGGAGTATGGCCTGGTAGTTCCCGTGATTAGCGATATGGGTCACATCAATACGTGAACTCCGTTCCCTTTATATGGCCTTGCTCAGTAGGAAGTGTTTGAGGACAGGTGGTAAACTACCGAGGTGGCTCTTTGTGTGTTAATGAATACGTAGGTGTGACCGGAAAAGATAGGCCTGAACTTTGTTGACCATTTCTCCGTGGAAATTGACCAAAGTTACGTAGCTCAGAAAGATAAATATTTAAGATATTTTGTACATGATAAGTATGTCCACTATGGAACACCAAATACCTCCACAGGCTTCTGCCGGCATATAAGTGGACAAATAACAGGAACGTGATTTGGATACTAAAAGACCTAAACTCATAGGAAATAGTTTTCATCTGTCGATAAGAAGATAATATGACTGGATTTGTTGTAGGACTTGGTCATGTTTCCGTCCATGCTCTAGCTCAATTTATCTCCGTACAGCTGAAGGAGAACTCGAAACGGCAGAAGTTTTGGTATAGAGTTCAAAAAGTACAGAGTACTAGCCTTCTAACAAGTTTGGCATTCGGACATCTTCTCCCAGCTTCGATTAACAGAATTACCCCGTGACCAAAGTTTATAACCTCATAGGGCTTTACACAAACTCTGTTGAAATGACTGGAGTTCCAGGAAGAACGCAAAGCCACTCATCTCCCACTTTTCGTTGACTCAACAAAGCCTCCCTCGAAACACGCGAATCTGTCCTCCATCTTCGCTTCCGAAACAAGCCAACAGAGACCAAACTTGTTCCATCATGAAGACCAACTTCCTGGCTTTGATTGGCCTCTTGGCCATACCGTCATCCGGCGAGATCATGGACCCCCTCCCCGAAGCCGCGAGCCGAAAAGAGCTTCGTTTCCAACCCTACCTCGACTTCGACATGGACGGATGCTATAACACAGCAGCAATCAACGAGGATGGTCGCATTAACAGTGGACTCAAGAAGGGCTTCTCGGTTCACGAGTACTGCCGCGATAAGCAGCATCTCCTCCACAGCAATGCTTACTCCCGCAAGCGATGCAATCACGGCTACTGTGCCATCATGTACGACTACTACTTTGAGAAGGATCAAGCTGCCGCCTTGAGTGGACATAGACATGATTGGGAGAACATTGTCGTTTTTCTCAAAGGTGACAAGGTTGTCCGCGTCGCTGCGACCGAAGAACACGTAAGTAATGGCATTCCATACGAGTTCCTTTCTCTAATATATTTCCTTTTGCAGAAGAAATACAGGTACTCAAGAGACTGTATGCGCGATGAGTTCTGTGATATCCCATCGAACGGAAGACATCCCAAGATAGTCTACCACAAAGTCCGCGGAGACCTCCACAGCTTCCGCTTCGCCAAGATCGAGGACGGCGAAACCGAGCTTGAGGAACCTGAAAACCCACTTGGCCGCTGGTTCAAAAGTCCACTCGTGGGATGGGATTACTGGCCAAGTGACGAGTTGCGAGACACCCTGGTTAATTGGCCTGACCAGATGGTCAAGCCCAGTATTGGCGACAAGAAGTTCGGTAGGGCGCTTGAGAAGGCTGCTGGTAGTGGCAGGATGGTTCCAGGCTTTGATCCTTACCAGGAGAAGGATGATGAGGATGAGGATGAGGACTAGTCTCACAATTTCATGGCGCCTCCTGTTAAGGGTAGTGCAGGCAGCTTGAAAGCGCCTCAGTGTTCACATGTGTAATGGCGCATAATGAATGACCACTTGTTGGGGAGAAAGAAGATAGTTGATATCCAGACAAGCTAGCGGATTTATGACAAGGGAAATACTTTGGAAGACCCTTACTAATTATCTATTAAACTTCTATTTTAAAAATCACCCCAAAATACCAGACATCCCATTACCGCCGGTCTTCTGACCCCAAAATCTAGCCTAGTTCAATCCAAGAGTAAGAGGAAGGAAAAAAGCGCTGCAGACCTGAATAGCAAGAGGCACGATAGCCACTACAGCAGTCGAATGAGGACCAGGGGTGATGGTGTATCCCCAAGGTGCGCCCACAGCAAAGTAGATCATCATGACTGACAACACAATGCAGATGATCCATGTGTACTTGAAGCTCTCAATCATCTTGTCGAGACCAATGAAGAATCCACTAGGTCCGGGTTCCTTGGCGGTAGAAGCCCACTCGATGTTGATGCTGAAAGCGTGGCAAAGCAAAGCTTTGGCGCAGTTGAGACTGATACCGCCGAAATAGATGACCAAGAAGGGCAGCCACTTCATGGACTGGAGGAATGCTCGCCAAAATACTTCCTCCTTCAGCTGATGGCGGGCCATGCTGAAAGCCACTGAGCCAAGACCGTTGAAGACAACTACAAGGGATAGCCAGATGCCCCAAGAAGGCATGTAGAGGTGGTCGAGCTTGTCGGGGAACAGTCCGATGATGATGTAGTTGGCGACTGTCAAGGCAAGGCCCGATGCAATAGCGTAATCTATTGATGTTAGTAATTGGCAGCAAAAAGAGACGATCGGACTTACAAGTGAAGATGTAGGCTGTAATGGTGATCTTGCTGGTAATGGGCATGTTGCTCCAGAGGAAGCGAAGGAATAGTCTCGTAACAGGACCCTTATAAGGCCATTGGTAGCTAGTCGATGGATTAGCGTTGTGTTATGGCATACTACATGAGATGTACTCACAATGGATGGAAGACAAGTTCGTTGCAGCCATAGGCATACTTCTCCCAACGAGTCAACTCGTCGTAAAGAGTGAGTGAAACGCCCTCCTTGAACCCGCCATTGTGATACGTTGCAAGACGCACGATACTGCCCGCCATCTGGACACGAAGACTAATGTCAAAGTCTTCAGACACATGGGCATCAGACCACCACTTCTCCTGGCCATCACTGGGATCGACAAAGGCGATATCTTGCATTGCTTTCCAGCGTAGGAAGGCATTGTGACCAACGAAGGGGGACACGTCGCCAGAGCCGACACCATATTTGATGGCGGTATAAACGACGTTGGTAAAATAGGTAACTAGAAGTGTTAATGAATGGGTTGGTACTAGACAAGAAGTGACTTACTGCCGTTCTCAAAGGTGTTATGGACAACCTGCATGACGCCTGATCCATGCTGGAGGATCGCAACTTCGGGGCTCTCGTGCATCTCCAAAGCACCGTAGTAGAGGGAGTCAACAGGGACTCGCGTGTCACAGTCGATGATCAGGATGAGCTCTCCAATGCGGATGTTGCCCTCAGCCCCTGCGCTAGTTAGTACAGTTCTAGACCCAAGATTGATGATGGACTTACAGGTTCGACCGTTGTCTTCAGCCAGCATGTTGGCCAGAGCTTGCTGGTATAGGAGGTTATCGTCATCAACAGTGAGATCGTTCTCGCTGCACTGGCGCTGTTGGCACTCAATCTGAGTCAAGCGAACCAACTCATCCTCAACGCGATTAGAGAACGAAAGGCCGTAGTTCATGTTGCTGGCCTTCTTAAACTTGCCCTTGCGCAGAAATCCGATCTTGTTGGAAAGTTCTTGCGGCGACATCTCCGACTCATCCTTCTCAGCATTGGTCCCGGCATTCTTGTCTGACTTCTTGAACCAGGACAGAAAGCCGCCTTTCTTGGCAGCTTTACAGTTGGGAAGACGAGCAGTGTAACCGATACCGTTTTCGCGGTAATAAGCCTTGCGAGCCTCAGCAAGATCGTGCTGGATGATCTGCATGCCATCGTCGTTGATGAAAACAGAGGCAGTGCCGCCCTGTTGCTCGTAGTACTCAATGGCAGCCATGACACTGATCATTGTCGGAACAATGACACCTTTGAGACCTTCCTTGTAGACAGGCATCTGGATGGTGATGTGGGGCAGCTCATAGTCGCGATGACGCTTGGGATTGGGCTTGATGGCGGAGTGGAATCGGGAGTTCTTGAGACATGCGCTGACAGGGAGGAGCAGTTGGAAGATACTGGTGACGAGGACGATGAAGAAGAAGAGGGAGAAGAGGGTCAAAGGTGGAATTGTAGCAAGGAGACCGAAACGAGCCCAGCCGCCATCCCAGTAGTACTCATTTAGAAGCTATTGACTGTTAGTTGGGGAGAGTATGAAGTGGACACAGTTTGACAAACCTTGATGACACCCAGGGACTGAGTAATGATGACCAACATTATGGCAATACTGATCTTGAAGGCATGCATCTTGAGTCTTGGCCGCTGAGGGGCAGCCATCTCAACATCTTCGTTCTCATCCTCTTTCTCTTCAAGAGCGACAGCACGTGAGAAGATCTCATTCTTCTCATCGAGACCGCCACGAACAACAGTGGGAGATGCAACAGGTGCAGTATCAGAGCTGAGTTGTGTAAAGGTCGATCGAGCACGGTCGGGTTGGTCAAGTCTTCTTCTGAAGAGGTCTGTGTCTGTTCAAATCGGATTAGTCCAGGTCGGAACTATACCAGAGTAGATGAATGTTCTTACCATTTCGAAGACCTCTTGTTGTACATGATCTGCGACATGGATGATAGCCTTGGGATCTTGGGACCACACCAACACAATGCGCTCCTCTAGTGCGATGCATGCTCGGGAATAGTGGCACAAGTCGGGAGTGACAGCCTCCAAGTTGGTTACAACAGGGATGCGAGCACCAGTTGACTCAGAGACAAGTGAACGCTGGGTGTGAGGGATGGCACTGATGATCTTTACCAATGTCTCGGACGAGATGGAGATCAAGGCTTCAGCATCAAGTTTTGATACAGCAGATTGCAAAAGTGAGTCCACATCGGCGGGTTGGAAGACATGTCCTTCAGTTGACTTGATGGCAACTCCAGTAAGTGAGATACCGCTAAGAACAGCTCTTTCGACAGGTTCATCAAACCATCCAAGAAGAGTTGCACGTCGAGATGCATAGTTGGCAAGCTGAATTGGTCAGCGACAAGGTAAGGCAGGTGAAAGAAAATGGATGAACATACCATGGAAGGATCTTGGATATCACAGTCTCCGATGAAGGAGTGCCGTGATGGTGCGATAGACGCAGGGCGAGATCGTGAACCATTCCCTTGGAAATCGGCAGTGGTACGCCGAGACATGCGAGGCTTGAAAGGGGATGAGACAGTGGAGGGGATGGTACTGCCACGAATGGGAGTACTAGAACCGGAATTGGTTGCCGAGCTGGGTTGCAGAGCTGCCAAGGCAGTTTGGTCAAACATCTTGCTGAAGCTCTGCTCCCTGGCCTTGCGAGAAACTGGGCGACTCATCTTCGGCGATGTTGGGATGGCGTGTCAGTGTGATGAAGACTGGCCATCGACAACGAGCTTCTCGGCAGTTATATGGGTGCATCAAAGCTCGCCACGGACTGAAGGCTCCAAGAGATTGATACGAGACGGCATCAAAGTTTCGTTCTAGAATGCCAGGAATAGGATAACACCGGAGACTATTGACATCTCGAACGACCGATGAGGCTTCAGGTTGAAGGAGCTGGGATCCCCTATCACACTTTCAGCTCAGAGATCATTGCCACCTTATTCATGATGCTAGCCGCTGGCTCGGTCGGCCGATGTCTAGACCGTGTAATATCGGAATTGCGTCGACCATTGATGAAAATCTGATTAGTCTAATCGCAAAGGTGGGAATTATGCCATTTGTGATAGGAATTTCTGATAAGTCCTGCCGTAGCAACACTGCTGTTGGTCTTAGTGCAGTAGGTGGAGATTAACGAAATAGCCAGGCTATTCATTATCTCGTACAGCTGTTGAAAGGATCAATCAATAGTCTCGGAGTGTCCAGGCTTGTTTGCACTGAATCTAGAGTCGGCTGTTATCTTTCTTTGTTTCTGCAGATCAAGCCGTTATTGCTAGAGACTTTCAGCTACTCAACATCAAGCATAAACAAGCGAAATGGGCCTTGAACAATGCATGTTTCCCCTGAGAGCTGAGAAGGTCTTGGTTCGCATTAAGGAGAGACAAAACGTTGAGACGTTTGGGAACTTGACGCCACCAACTGAGTTGAATGACACAGCTTGGGCCCTGGATCCTGGAACCTGACCGAGCTTAAGCTTCAGCACAGTGACAGGTTTACTTCAAAGGTAGAATTGTCGCGTGACCGAACATGCGGGTTGGATAACAACCGGTATTGACTTAGCGGTTGATGAAAATCTTAGATCACTCTTGGTGTATGTATGGCATAAGAGTGGACTACTAATTTCGTCCGGACTACTTCAAGTCTCCGTTTTTTAGCTACCCGCCTGGTGGGATGATAATTTGCGAATTGCACCGTTCAGGGAACCAGAAATGGACAAGGATACAGAAAGCGATCGAAACCTGCTCATCAACTAACCATTTTTGAGATTAAACCCAAGGGCTGGTGTCTGGGAAATTATTTACTGACAATCAGACTACGACGTTGTACTACACCGTGGAACCTCATTGAACTGTCACTTTTATTTGTGTACCGGTACTTGTGGCAAGACTCTGTGCAATGGGCAGTTCCAAGACTGGCAAACAACTATTCATGGTCTCGGTCACAGGGAAGCTATGGTTGGACCAAGTCCCTGGTACTGTAACAGATAAGTCATTTGTTGGTGGCTGATGGTTATAACAAAGAGTTGAGTTCGTCTATTGGCTTGGCCTGACCAGGGTCCTTGCGACTGTTGGTTGTTGGTTACCTCAGTCAAAGCCGTTTGATTGGCGGCTTGGCGTTTTCATCAATGCTGTCCGTGACTCAATGCCAAACGAACTGGTACGATACATGCAGAAGCAAAGTCAATTAATTCTTCAGAGATAATATGGAAGTTAATCCATTATTGGCAGTATGGTACCGACAGAGGTCGTTTTAGCCGGACGTCAATCTACGGCTTACTTTAATCTACGAAGTAGCTCCCGTCACTAATCAAACATGATGGATAGACGTGAGACCAGTCTAACACTGTGCCTAGTAGGGCTGTAAGGCATCGTTCAATAGCGAGTGGCTGTCCAGCTTCGTGCTGAAACCCTGGCCGTTTTCGCTAGTCGCTCCACTAGACACTCAGCGAGCAAACGGCATACAAACACTACCCATAACAGGTCAAGGGTGAGATCTTGTGGCTGGCGGACTCCCAAGCCAAGTTGCCATCGGTTTCTAGCGCTGGTGTTGTTGTTAATTTTGTACGTTGTACTGATAAGAAAGTCCAGAACTTGGGTTAATTGCAAGGGATTTACGATTATGAGCTCAGGAGAAGGAGTCTCGAACATTAGCCTCACCAGGCACAGACAAAATAATTGAGATATCGCCTGAAGCTGAATCACATAGCGATACTTCGGTGGCAATGGCAAAACCTTAGTTGGGACGTATAATATCGACACTCTCATCACTTGGTCACTGCATCTCCTAAACTTCCCATTTTCTTTCATTTCGTTGTATTCAAGTGCTTAGCCATGTCAACTCAAGGCCAAACCCAAGAGTCTTTGACTCTGGCACACGGAGTCTCTCCTGAAGCTGTGCAAGTTTCTGTTGCTGGCTCAAGACGATCCACCCCTACACCTGTTATGGGAAGTCGCATCTCTTCCTACCATGGTCGAGGGCGCTCATCCGCTTCTACAGTTGCTGAAGGTTAGTTGGTGATTGGACGATGACCGCCAGTGCACCCACTGATTGCTTTTCTAGACAAACCTCAACGACGTTTCAAGAGTTCACGTCTTGTTGGAGAGTAAGTTAACTGTTGTTGTGTCTTGACATGGTCCGACTGAATTTTTAGGTATGAGAAACCATGGCTTAAGGAATGGAAGCGCGAGGTCAATTGGGACAGCATCATCCTGTACACGGGTGTGTTAATCGCATTTTGTAAGTCATGCGTCTTTCAATTGCTCTTGTATACTGACAATTACAAGGCCTCTCCTCTTTTATTGCATGGAACACCGTCCGCAAGATCCCTCACAACGAATACTGTCTTATCATGGATGACCAGTTCAACGATTTCGACACCAATATTTGGAGCCACGAAATACAGATGAATGGATTCGGGTTTGTTCTTCCTTTGCCTCGCTTTCTGCTTCATTGCTAACTTTCTCTCCTCCAGAACCGGATCCTTCGACTGGACGACCGACGACAAAGCCAATTCCTACGTTGACGAGCAAGGTCTTCACATCGTTCCAACATTGACCCTTGATCACACAAAGATCACCCTAGATCAGATGTTGGACAAACATGTCGTCAATCTCACTCGCGATGGGACGTGCACTTCGATGGATCAGCGTCTGTCCAACCTGACCTACAATAATCCTTGCTGGGCGCGTAGCAATGCCACCAGCCGCGCCATCATCAACCCTGTTCGCTCTGCAAGACTCACAACTTCACGCAAGAAGACGATCAAGTATGGTCGCGTTGAAGTTGAAGCAAAGCTACCTTCTGGTGATTGGATGTGGCCGGCCATTTGGATGATGCCACAAGACAATGTTTATGGTGAATGGCCTCGAAGCGGCGAGATTGACATCATGGAGTCTCGTGGCAACGATGCTGAGAAGTACCCTCTTGGCAATAACATCGTCAGTTCGGCGATGCATTGGGGTACTCTGTACGACACAGATGCTTTTAAGCTCAGCAAGGGTGAATGGGGCTCCAAACGCACCAAGATGTCGGACGATTTTCACACTTTTGGCCTAGAGTGGAATGAGAAGTATCTCTTTACTTGGCTAGACGGAAGACTTCGTGTAAGTACCACGAAAAAGTGCAGGTCTCATTGCTTCCAACTGCTAACATTTTTTCCCTCCAGCAAATCGTGTTTTTCGACTTTACCAAGAACAAAAGCATGTGGGAATACGGTAAATTCGCCGGTGTCACAGTCAACAAGACAGTTCACAAAGACACCTGGAGTCAAACCGGCCGTTCCAACACGCCTTTCGACCAACCGTTTTACCTGATCCTCAATGTTGCTGTTGGATCTACCAATGGCTGGTTCCCGTAAGTTCTCTAATCCAACAACACAAATCGCCAAGGCTTACACGGAAATGCAGGGACAAACTAGGCGCGAAGCCATGGTCCGATGAGAGTTCAGCGCCCATGCGTGACTTTTGGGATGCCAAGGATACATGGCTGCCTAGCTGGGGTGAAGAGAAAGACAGGGGCATGATTGTTCGATCAGTCAAGATGTGGCAGGAGGGAGCTTGTAAAATTTAGAGGGCTGAAACGGATTGGATACTCACATATCGTGGCGATTCAGCTTGAGTCAGGGGGATTAATAGATGGATTAATAATTGGGATTAATTAGAGACGGTACAGGGATAAATCGGGGAGGCATTCAATAGACACGCTATGACAGATGGCAATAACATCTTTGATCTTTGGTACATGACTTGTGCAATCTTCTCACCCAGATTTGCTGTTTTTTGCCACAACTACCACTCCGGCCAAGCATGGGCTTCCCCGGTATTCTTGTACTGTCTGTGGCATGTACGACGTATCTGTTTGTTTGTCAAACGACATGACCAACGTTGAGTTGACTATTGAGCTTGGTAGCAACGCCAAGATATCCCGTTACTGGTCTGTTTGTTTGAATGGCGCCACTGTCTTGATACACGCCCCGAGCTGCAGTTTGTCCACGCTAATTGAGCTGGGATCGATGTCATTCACCGCTTGAGCTATTCAGCCACATCAGAGCTGGGGGGAAACGTACCATCTTGTCCATAACAATCGCTGCCCCTTGTCCGTAGATAACTTCTCCTGAATTATGGGTTGATAAACTGATAAGATATCAACCTTGAGCAAGCATTTCGACCGCGGAAAAGGCGCTTGTATGGACAGCAATCTCCATAACGTGTTTACTAGGTTGTTTTATGACTGTAACCTTGCCTTGGTGTTGGGGAAAACAGCGGAATTGCTCACCCCGAACCCGCCAGACTCCTACCTAGAACACTCCGCTGTTCTGTCATGACTCCCTAGCCTTGATCTTTCTCCGGGGGATATTAACCACAAGGTTAAAGAAGTGGCCATCTGAGATGATTCAGTTACTTGTGGTCTAGCTCCCGAGAATGTCGGGTCATTCTTCAATAGTCCTATGTAGCTACCCGTGAGGCTTCTTCAAAGAGGTCCCAGCCATCCACCTCAACCTACAAATTCCACCTCAGCTGAAAGAGAGACAGAAATTCAGTGTTGTTCGGGCCAGCCGACGACCCGATCCCTCTTCAGCCAGCTGGGCAACCGGCGCCACAGCTGAGCAAAGACATCCCGAAAGAGATCCCGCTCCGGAGTACAGGCGGTGAATTTTCTCAATATGATTGGATACTTCTCCATCATTTTCGAATGGTCCGTGAAGCTATCGACAGCTTTCACTTACTATCGAAGCCTGACAGCTGGTTTGACTCTAGTTTGTACTCACATCGTGAGTCTTGTTGAGTCCAGAACATCGGGCTAAAACTCAGCATTGTCTATAAAGAGATGTTTCTATCTCGCTGTAAGTAAGGTTTTATCATCAGTATCCCATCAGCTCCAATTCCATCTTCAACAACTTACACTTACGCTTTTTCACGATACAATTCTCAACAGCAAACATGATTGCCAACACCTTCGCCCTTCTTTCCGCTGCCGTTGCAGTCAGTGCGGTTCCAGCTCAGTCCTTTGTAAGTTACCCGCCACCACACAAACACCCACACCAAACTAACGCTGATCTACAGGGATCCGAGATGCTCCAGGTCCGCGCTATCCCCACTTCTATGAATGGTATCTGCGGTGCATTCAACGGATCGACCACTTGTCTTGGCACTGGCTACGGCAACTGCTGCTCCCAGTTCGGCTACTGTGGCAAATCTGATGTCCACTGCGGTACCGGCTGCCAGACCGGTTTCGGCTCTTGCGGTACTCAGCAGGGCCCCGAGTTCAAGGACCTTGGCTGCTTCGCTGACAGCACCAATTCCCGCGTCCTCCCGACCATGATCAACCACGGCGGAAACACGCCCGCCAAGTGCAAGGCTGCTTGCGCCGACGCTGGCTTTCCTTATGCTGGTGTCGAGTACAGTAGCCAGTGCTTCTGTGGTGCTTCTCCTCAGAGGGACCTTGTCGCGTCAACCGACTGCACCATGGACTGCCCTGGCGACGCTACCATCAAGTGCGGTGGCAGCAACGCCATCCAGCTCTTCTCTACTATTCCTACCTGGACCAACCTTGGATGTTACTCTGACGCTACTCTCTCACGCACTCTGAGCAAGTCTCTCAACGTCGCTGGCAACACCAACAAGAAGTGTCAGGATGCTTGTGCTGATGCTGGTTACAAGTACGCCGGTACTGAGTTTGGAAACCAGTGCTTCTGTGGCAACTCGATTGACAATTCTGGTGCCCCTATTGCCCAGAGCACCTGTAACAAGGCCTGTGCTGGTGACTCTACTACCAACTGTGGTGGTCCCAACGCCCTTAGCCTGTTCTACCTTCTCTAAGCCAGTTATATTCGGTGTTTTTTTTTCCTTTTTTTTTTGAATGTTGTACGGACGTCCGATTGATGGTGCTGGGTGAAGTAGTTGGAGACAATGTCGGTGGTGATGCGAATTTAAGTCCTCTGTTTGAGATGTAGCTTTTAAGTTGTCCTAGTATATATGTATTCCTCTTGTTTCAATTGTGCAGTGAGATGCAGCAGACATTCGCGCGTCTTTTTTGTCTTGTCATGCATTATTCATTTATTGAGTGGGACTTTTTGTGGTATCAACCTCTGGGTCTCCTACTTCATAATTCATTTCGTTACACAGTACCCGTGTCTGAAGACCAAACGTTGTCGCACTTGCAATACTACATCTCGTATTACCCTAGAGACTTCGGCTACACACTTGCGAGGCCTCTGAACTCTGTACGTGGAATAAATCGTACATGACAACTGAATGTAATGCACAACTTTCTTGAACCCGATATCCACCAAGCACATCCAAGACATGAGGTTAATGAAATACATAAATGGCATACCTGTGTTACCATTGGTCAATTGGAAAGCGTCATGGAAATAGCCAGGGGTTATGTCGACGTCAGTGACAGGCTAAGCTTATCTTAGTGGCTTCATCCTTGATTCTTATCTTTTCTAGCATCATATTCCCTGTACGTCATCGATATCGTCCTGTCATTATTCCTGTACCTACCTTGACCCCAGTTATTCCAGGAACATAGAGCTGCAGCTTTACTCCATCTTTCATACAACATCATCACTCCATCTTCAAATCCAGCGATGCCTCACAGTCTGCGCGCCATTGCGGCCGCAGCTCTACCTTCAATTGTCCTCGCATCCGTCATCCAACAACCCATTGACTCGTTCGATCATACCCAAGGCTACCAATTCGATCCCCTCCTTCATCTCCCCGGTATCTCGCCCTACTTCGATGCGGTAGGCTTCGGTCTTTCGCACGCTGCGCCTGAGGGATGCACCGTCACGTCTGCATCCTACCTCATTCGCCACGCCGCTATTTACGCCAACGATGCCGAGTACGAAGACTATATCCAGCCTTTTCTATACAAGCTTGAGAAACACCGCGGCGACTTCTCGGGTCCATTAGAGTTCTTAAACAAGTGGTACTCTCCAATTGAAGAGAATCATCTGGAGGATGTCACGCCCTCGGGCAAGAAGGATGCCAAAAAGGTCGGAAACCATCTTTTCAAGCGATACAAGCATCTTGCCTCGTCGGTCAAGCGCGTCATTGCGGATACCAAGTCTCGAACCTACGATACCGCCAAGGCATTCATACAAGCTTTCCCCGAGGATGGAAATATCGAAATTACGAGGTTCAACAAGAAGGAGTTGAACAATGGAACACGTGCTCTCCTTCCTCACAAGGCTTGTTCCAAGTTCTCAAAGTCTCCTGGTACGGATGAGCAGAATGAGTTTGTCAAGAACTATGCCACATCAGTGTCGCGTCGCTTGCGTCCTTATACACCCGATGACTACGAGTTGGCCCCTAAGGATGTATTTGCTCTTCAGTCCATCTGCGGCTATGAATCGGCCATCAAAGGAGAAAAGTCGCCTATCTGCGGACTATTCTCCGACGCAGAGTGGTTGTCGTACGAGTACGCTTGGGATATGAAGTACGCCCACATGGTTGGCCCATTCAACCCTCTTTCCAACTACCTCGGCATCCCTTGGTTGCACTCCCAGTCAAAGCTTTTTGACAACATCGACAAGAACTCCGACCTGATCGATGACGAGTCATTGGGTTCCGGTTGGCCCAAGGAGCAGCGTCTCTTCTTTTACTTCACCCATCGCGAAGTCCCTCCTTTTGTAGCCACGGCACTCGGCATCTTCAACTCTTCCTCCCACGAGGGCTACGACGAATTTCCCACCACACACGTGAACCATGTCCGAGCTTGGAAGATGTCCGACCTGATTCCCTTCTTGGGTCACGTCGGCATGGAGAAGATGACGTGCAAGCGACCCGATACCAAGGATGGTTCTAGCGACGGAGAAGAGTTTATCAGGTTTATTGCCAACACTGCGCCTCGACCTCTGCCGCTGTGCCAGAGTGGACCTGGTGCTAGTTGTCCGTTCAAGGAGTTTAAGAAGATTGTTGCTGCTGGGATGGAAAAGTATGGAGACTTTGATGGTGTCTGTGAGAATACGAAGGAGGAGAAGGAGGATGAGTTGTAATGTGGTAATGACGATTGTATATACCAAATTGTAAAAGTAATAGATTCTAGCGAACACGAAGTCTCTTTCTAGTTTGTAAAGCTAACTTTGATGATGCGGATCCAGTTATTGTTTGTGAAGCCAATTGTTAATGTCTCGCCCGACTCATCCAGATGAGGGTATGCTAATCCCGCATAAACCAGTCCGCCGTCGATGGGTTCATCCTTGAAGATCTCTTTTCCTTCTGTCCACGGACCTTCAGGGCTGGGGGCACTCTTGAGAAATACCGTTCCCCCTGGATTCATTAGTCAAGATCCATAATATGGGGACAAGATTGGCGAAACGTACCGAGATCAAGATGCACGTAAAAATACGTTTCAAAATGCTTGTTGTAAACAATCTGCCCTTGTCCAACACCCCACATGACAGCTGTTTCGCAGTTACATTCTGTAAGTGGCTCGCTCTTCCATCCCTGCTCTCTTCCCCACCAATACTCGTACTTGTCGAGGTCAAACGCATCGCAGGCGGGTACGCGTGCCATGTAGACATAGTTCTTGTCAGGAAATTCGGTGACTGAGTTTGGTGGATTGCCGAGAATGTAGATGTATTCGCTGTTGACGTCTCGGTAAGTTGCTACGTCGCCGTACTTGGGAAGTTCATCTCCGTTCCACCAGATACCGTGATCACCATAGCGATCTGTAACTGTAGGGACGTCGTCGACCAGTTCGATCTTGGCTACTCCGGCGCCTTTGTAGTGCTCATCATCGTTCTGTCAAATTAGTGGATATCCAGTTGTTACAACAAGATTTATGCTCACAACGAGATAGTAAAGAACACCAGTTGCACTATCGGGATCCGTCTCGGCAATTCCGGTGCCTCCGAAACCAAAGGTATTGGTCTCTCCCCACTCTTCATTGAACGGCATGAATTGCTTTTGGTGAGGGACAGGCTCATCATCGTTGAGATGCAAGTCTTCAACAACCAAGGGGTCGTCAGTCAAAGCAGATACAGCATTTCTGACCATTCCATGAAAACCTTCAGTGTCTTCCGAGGGGTGGGTAACGCCGGCGTCGCACCAGAGTACATCCCCGTACACAGCGTACCATTTTCCGCCGAGTTGGCCGGTAAAGCCTAGATCGCGACGACTGGCACTATTGCTGGATGATTGAGTACCGAGGAGCTCAACTGTGAAATCACCGATGGGGTTTTCGCCTTCTGGCTGGGTGTTGTCGACGGACATGTTGTACTGATTACTTTTACTCAAGGTACAGGGGATTTGTGATGGTAATCGACAGGTTAGGTTGTGTTACCAGCTCTTGCTCCAACATATCTCAAAAATACCTCCTTAAAGAGGGGTTCTCCCTCAATTCACTTCTACCGAGGTTCATGTGCAATTGCCAACCCATGATCTACTGAGGGGAACTCACATGTGTTGTAGAATCTTGGCATGAGAGTTGCAGGATTGAGGCACGGAACAATACCCTAGAGTGTTATTTTCACGATGATCTCATACCTGATACGACTCGATAAGATAAGATAAGATAAGATAACCGATAAGGTGAGATAGTTTTCGATTTGCAGTTTGACAAAACAGTTTTCATCATCGGTGGCAAGCTAAAACTCTTCGATTTTATTTCTCCAATTTTTTATCGGGATAGCCGATCGAGAAATTGATAGATACTTCACTTGGTCACGCGACATGTCTGTTCAAGAGTACCAGATCAAGACATATCGATACCGAAAACGGACTTCTATCCTTGGAGTTATTTTGTCTCTACCAGCATTAGTTCATAGCTTGAATAAGGGTCCTATCACTTTTCCGTCCAACATGAGTAATTTCTCAACCATCCACCCACTAACCCGCATAACCAAAAGGACCCAATCATTCCTATTATCATTAGGTAATGCCCCGTGGGATACTCGTCCGGCTCGGCGGTACTCGGCAGGCAACATCATCCAAGCTCAAGTCACTTTTGAGAAGAGAAGTAACATTCATACTGTCCATAGTTGTAGAAAGAAACAAACTTTAAAGCAAGAAACACATCAAGGGTGCAGCTAGGGACCCTGGCCAACTAACTACTCCAGAAACATATCATATCTCACAGGTATCCGTATCGTATCAAGGCCTTGGACGCGGGATTACTGCAGGTACAACCTCGACTATGGATCCTAGCTCTTATACCAATCCCCATCGATAACCCCTTTTAGTTTGGTTTCAACGTTGATCGGACAGGTCGAGCTACGAGTTTTGCAAGCACGCAATCGCACGCAATGGCAAAAGCGTCTCTGCGCTATAGAGTAGAACAAATAAATACCATCTCATCCTAGACCCGTTTCTGAACTACTTGATCTCGTTGTCTCGAATTCAGCGTCTTAGTCCATAATGGCGTCCTTGCGCGATGCATCCCTCGACGCCCCAGTGGCAGTCACACAACACAAACCCTCATTCTTCCGCTCAATTCCCTTTCAAATCGCCATCGCATGCGGTGTCTCTTTTACTGCGCCAGGCATGTGGGATGCCCTCGGCGGTCTAGGTGCTGGAGGAGCAGCTGAGCCGTACGCTGTGTCAGCAGCCAATGCGCTTGTCTACGGACTTTTCGCAGCAGTGTGTATTCTGGCTGGTGCCATCAACAACAGAATTGGACTACGATACGGTCTTGCGCTCGGAGCTATTGGATATCCCATTTACGGAGCTGGTCTTTACACGAACAACGTTGCGCCCAAGACTTGGTTTTTGCTATTTGGAAGTGCGCTCTGTGGTATCTCGGCTGGTTTCTTCTGGGCTGCTGAAGCAGCCATCATTATTGGATATCCCAGTCCTCAAGATCGTGCTTTCTACCTTGGTAAGTTCTTTGTTAATTCTGTGATATAAAAATGCGCTGACTGTTTAGCTATCTGGCAATCTGCCAAAGCAGCAGGCCCAATCGTCGGAGGCGCCATCAACCTCGGTCTCAACGCCCAATCCTCCTCCAAAGGCTCCGTCAGCTCGGCAACATACATCGTCTTTATCGTGATTATGTGTCTCGGCCTCCCAATCTCGCTATTCCTCAGCCCCGCCGAAAAGGTCCAGCGAAAAGACCAAACCCTCGTCGTCGTTCAGAAGCAGCCAACTTGGGCCGCTGAGTTCAAGGCAGTTTTTTCGCTACTTTGCACAAGACGCATGCTTCTTCTGATCCCTGCGTTCTTCATCAGCTACTTCTACAACGGCTTCATGAGCACTTGGTTGACAACCTACTTTACCGTTCGATCGCGCGCCTTTTCGTCCTTCTTCACCAACTTTTCCGGAATTATCAGTTCGTTCCTTATCGCGGGATTGTTGGACCGACAGTCGATCTACATCAAGACACGAGCCCGAATCGCCTTCTTGACCATCATCACCATCCTTACTGGTACCTGGATCTGGGCAACTATTCTCCAGAAGCAATTTTACGACGCTGCTGAGCCACCCGTCTTTGACTGGTTCAAGGGTGGATTCGGCAAGGCCTATGCTCTTATTTTCTTCTGGCAGTTCGGTGGTCAAGCTTTCCAGCAGTTCCTGTACTGGCTTATTGGACAGTACACTACCGACCTCTCGTCTTTGTCTTACCACTGCGGCATTCTCCGAGGATTTGAGGCTTTGGGCCAGACTGTTGCCTGGGCGTAAGTATCCAATAACTATTTGATAGTTTAACAAATCGCTAACAACGTACAGGATGCAATCTGAAGGCAACGCCAACCATTTTGTCAGTATCGGTCTCAACTTTGGTATCACTCTTCTTTGCGTCGTACCCACCTGGATCGTGTTGTCTGGTCTGGAACACAGCCACGAGATCAAGGTCACTGCGGGTACAGATGTATCAAGAAAAGATCAAGAGGTGGACACCAAGGCATAAAGCCTATATGCGTAACACTTGTTTAACCAAATATTAATAGCAATCATAATTCAACATTGAGTAGCAATCCATTTCAGCTTGATATACCTATTGTGATTGGCGATTAAATGATGCTGATTTACTTCTGGGCCCTATGATTGATCGTACTCGTATCTAGCTAGACATTACTATCAGCGTGTGCTATAATAAATCATGTCATTATTTACCTAGATATCCCTACACTCAATATCTGTTGACTCTTTGACCCCATTCAATACCTATCTCATAAGGGTTGCCCCAATGATACACAGGCTCATGGCGATGCTCAGTCTCCGCTTCTGCATCCACCTCTCGGTATGTGGGTAGTAGATCAGTCTTGGTATCCGCTCCTATCAAGATAAAAGGAGCCCAGAATTTCGGGTGCTTGTATTCTGGTGGTCGTTGGCTCGGAAGCTTAGCCATAATTCTCTCCATCTCACGGTCTTTAATATCAACGATAGATCTCATGCTTATCAATTCCTTGTCTACTCCAGCTATTGTGGAATTGTAAACAGCCAAGCGAGAATTTCTTAAAGCATTGCTGATAGAGGAGCCCAGTGATATTTCCTCATATAGCCGCTTCATGAAGATGACTGTTATGTGGTCGTTGATGGGCCATAGACTGACAATGACATTTTTAACACCATTAAAGATCAAGGCCGCAGCAAACCCTATAAGATCGTTATTACCGGAATGAGATAATTCGCCGGTGTGACATGCACTAAGAATCACGAGCTCATGCGCCATGTTCGACCCAATGAGGTCTTCAACAGAAATCTGTTGCCCATCTGCGACGGCAATTGAAGACATTGTTGGGAATTGACGAGAGAATTCTCCATGTGTAGCTATGTGTAAAATGTCGTATTTGTCAAGAGTAGAAAGAATAGATGTTTTCGTCGCACTAGAGCCCGTCAGAGCCAGACTCTCGGAATTGTGCTTCCCAACCAATTTGGCTTCAAGCTCGGATCCGGGAAGAGGGAGAAGAAGACTTCTGGTTCCTGTCTGCAGGTCTTGATGTGCCATATTGCTCGGGTTTCCAATGGCTAGAACATTCATGTTCCTGCTGGTGAGCCCGCGTGCCCGCAGGGGAATGTAAGCGCTGACACAAGGCAGATATGATATGGAATGTGACTTCATTAGCTGTTCCCCTGTCCGGGGGTGAGGGAGAGCATGAAACGGTAGGGACCAGAGACCTCTGCACGGTATGATGATCAAGTTGGTGGCGTCATTGAGGTTTAGAGCTGATGGGAACAATGTCTCTACCAGTGACAACTCGAGATGTCGAGAGAGCGCTCTAGCTGATGAACATTGGGAATGATAAGTGCGGATTTTGTTTTCCAGTTCGATAATGGACACGTTGAATAGTGAGATGTCGGAAATACCCGCCCGGGATATCTTCCACACGAAGAAGTTTTCACTGGTGCTGCTCACACCCACACCTTGATCTTCATTGACTGCTTCGAGTCCAGCCTTGTCTTCATAGTAGTACTGCAGAATCTCTGTGCCTTCAGGAATGCAATCCACAACATCTTGTAGTCGCGCAACATCTGTGAGAGATGCGGGGCCTCCTGTGTTGGCGGCGTCTGTCACCTGTATTCTCAGTCTCCGGACCTCATCTTCCCATTGCTTGACGCGAGCAACATTGGGGTTATCCAGTAGCAATTCGTGATCCAGCATACGTTGCCTGGTTTCCAGAGCTGAGGAAAGACGCTGGTAGTCGCTGATAGCAGACTTTGGATTCAAAAACCCCATTTGAGAATTGGTATGCAGATTATCAAGCAAAGACCTTTCCATTCCTCGTTCTAGACTTGCGAATGCATTTTTGAGCGGTGTCGAGAAGCCATCACTAGAATTCATACAAAAGTGCCACTTTAGTGCCGTGCGAGCGGCCAAGAAGTAGAGCTTTTTGTATGTAGGGTTGCGATTTACATCTTTGCGGAAATGATCAGGGGATGTTTGGCGACGAAGCATATCAATACCACTAATTGCTTCTTCATATAAAGCGAATGCGGTAGAGAAGAGCGAGAGATGACTGAGAATTTGTCCTACTGCGACGAGGATGTGGTAAGTATCGTCCTGGCGACGCCACCATTCTCCTTGATGCATAGACCTCCTGACTTCGGGCCATCGTCGACGCCATCGAAACTCGGATTGCATCTCCCATCTCCGGTAGATGTCCTTAATGAACTTGACCAATGCTAGAAACTCTTGTGTATCAGGGTTCATTCCGTCAAGGTTGTCAATAATTGTTGTTTCAAGGCGGTTTCCATCTTTTGTTGCTGAGCACTCGCTTATGTCCTTTACCCCTTCAAGTAGTATGTTCAGATCAGTTGAATGGGCATTGAGCGTCTTAGGTGTAGTCTGATTCTCCGTTTCAACCAAACGTTGCTGGATTGTCATAAACTCCCGAATGATGGTTATCGCGATATTGGGTGCTTTCACTGGGCTCGGAGGGAGTCTGTAGTCCGACTGCAGGGGAGTGGGATTGAGCCTCCTATCCCTGGCACGTAGAAAGTGTTCCATGTAAAGTGGCTTCTTGGAGGGACAGCTATGAGCAGACGAAAGCGTACCAAGAGCACGTAGATGTCTTGACAAAGGCCCACAGCAGCGGGTCTCTGGGGTCTTAAACGAATATGATCTGAGAAAGCGAAATGATAAAGCAGAGAATATTCTACCCCGCCGCGTCATGCATACTCATCATGGGGCTGAATATCCTTTGCTGTTGGGCACCCACGTAGCCCCCAATGGACTCGGAGAATAAAGCCACCAAAGTCTGACCACATGTCTAGTCTAAGTGTGTCATCATTTGATCTCAATTGGTGCACCGTACTTCCAAAGTATATCACTGCTATTTTAGTAAAGTGGAAGGTTCGACAGTATCATAAGCCACATGATTCGAATATGCCTTAAATATGCCCAACAGTACTGGATTGGGCGCCAATGCATATCCTCAACCATATATCTCAGCATCCGCTATTGACAAAACCTGTCAACCCTTGAATTACCTTAGTCTAACTAGGAAACAAATTTCAAACATGAATCAAGATTTTTCAGGGCACAGCAACAGCAACCAAAATGACATCAACGAAGTGGAGGAGGCTGCAGAACGAAGAGCAGCTTCGGACCTACCAAGCCCAGAGTCGGTCGAGGGTTATGACGATCTGCCACGGTACCCTCCAGGCAGCCCGGTTCCAAAGGTAATTGCAAGTCAATATTTGCTACCACCAGACTAAAAGTGTTCAAGGGCTATGGAGGTGCTCTCATAAGGACCTTGAAAGGTATCCCTCCGTGTGTTTGGATCATAAATCAGCATGACGAGGATATAACTGTCGTCGTTTCCAAGTACCGTCCAAATCGACTTCTTAGTGGAGCAGAAGTAAATGCTTCCGCAACTGGTGGGGGACTCAACTTCAGTTCGACGGTAATGCTATATGGTCCCATCAATTGTCTCCTGGTTGCTTATAAATATTTCAGACATACTTGGGACCTGCTACGACCAAGACTCTTGTTCCCGAGACAGAAAGCAGAGAAGGGTCTGTAGGCGTGTTTCCGCTATGGACAAGGAAGAACGGTTTCGGTGTGGTGACCATCTTCAAAGGTTCAGATAAGTATATTGAAAATGATCGTATTGAAGCTGGAGCAACAGGCTATTTTATAGACACACCAAACCTGAAGATTGTATCCTTCAAAGAAGCACTATCTGACAAGTCTTGAAGCTTCAAAGGATACACATGCTGTGTAGGCACTAGGCTAGACTATCTCTCAATCTGAAATGTCCAAGAACAACAAAGATATTATGAGAATTCTGCAATTAATTTCACACATTCGTAGGTACCATTTCGTATTCCAGAGTCCACATTCCAAACCCAGGAGAGCCCTTCTTCACCTTGGCCATGACCTTTGACATTGGCCTGTCCCCTCCACCCAAGATCTGGTCAATCATACTGATCAAATCAGCTCCTGGTCCTTTACTTCTGAAGGTTGACGGGGACCCAGTTTCCAAGTGGCTGAGGTCTATGTTGTAACTTGTCATGATTAAGGCTGCCGTCATCTTGATGGACTGATTCCTATCTCTTGGTACATCATCCGGCCACGATACTTGTAGCCCCTTGAGTTCACCGTCGGCGGTTTCGCCTATTTCCAGTGTCTGTCCCGCAGGGATATCGTTTCCGTCCTCGTTGACCACTGTTATGTGATTTAAGCATATGTCCAAGATGGAAACGTAGACTTTACGATTTCCATTGTTGACCAGCTCAAAATAGACTGATTGGTCCTCTTCAATGCGTGCCCCAGGACCTTGAAAAGGAAATCTGTCACCATTGTCGTTGACAAGGCCAAACGTGACCGATACGTCGCAGAGTGGCCAAGAAGATGCAGGCGCTCCTTGCAGACTTAGTAATTTCTTTCCTTTGGAAAGGCCTTCAAGGATACGTATGAACTCGGTCACTGAGGGGTTTTCAGTTCGTCGAACTACTTGCTGTCTGTCATCCTCTAAGATGATGGAATCACCATCCTGCCGTACAAAAGCCAGTCGTGTAGGGAAATCGTATCCGACACACAAATGGCTTGATCGGCCAATAGCCTCTGAGAGGTTCTGAAAGAATTGGTTGCTCCCTTGTACGATGACAGGAGACTTTGGCAGTGTTCGACGAGTTAGAATGGCATGAGCTCCTCGGTTTGGTAGCGTACTATGGGCACCACTCCAAGTCAAATGCAGTATCGCATCTCTTTCTCTCACATCGATAACTGTTGCCTCGGCAATTTGATAGGCTGGGTCAACAGTAGTAGCTTCGGTGGGCACAATTGCGTAGGTGTCATCCTTTGCCACACCGTGAAGATGTCCACCATGAAGTTTGAAAGTACCTGCTGGGGTTTTCGAAATCGGAAGCCCAAGTTGTTCCTGGTCTTCAGCCGTGTCGAAGCAGAATCTATTGGATGGTCCCGAAATACTGGGATGTTGATGTGGCATAGTAGCTAGGACTCGGTCTCTTACTCGAAGCATGACTCGGTCCCATGACATACGTATATTTGTCGATGCCACATGCTGCAAAGCTTCGACGAGTGCTTCAGTTAGAACAGACTTGCGCTTCTTTTGATCTTGAGGAGTGCTTTGGATGTAGTCCTCCCAGGCAGGTTCCGTTGCTTCAGCAGCAGCAATTCTTACCACTGACGGGTTACCCAAGGACCATAGTGGTTCGGAAAAGTGCCCAGAATCGATGGTGTCGCGAACATGCGCTGCGATCCACGGGTAATCGTCAAGGTTTAGCGACTTGACAGCAGCGCCAGCTCTAGCCATACGAGTGGAATGACAACAGTCGAGGATGAGGGTGATATTGCTAGTCTTCTGTGACAATGTCACAAGCTTGTTGGATAGTTCAAAATCGGTGATTCCCTTGAAGCGGTTGCCGTTCACATTATCCATGAAGTCTAGTGGTACGATGAACTGGAGACGCCAACGATCCAAGGTGGTCGCGTTGCCTTGGTGTTGGAGATCATGGGCTCGCTCAGCGATATTCCCATGGCCACTGTAATACAGAACCACTGAATCATCTTTTTGGGTGTCTTTGGTGAAAGCATCAATGGCATCAAAGATCCCTTCTCGAGTAGCGGCGTACTTGTTCTCCCCTTCTCGGCAGCACCTCGTTGTGCTGAATCGATGCAACTCAAGTACACTCTGTATGGAGTCCAAGTCGTTGTCGACAGCAGAAAGTTCCAATGGACTACCGATCAATAGAGCTCTTTTTCTGTTGACGGCCTTGTTGGACATGATTGGTCTGACCATGTAATTAGTTATAACACAGTTGGTATTGATGAATAGAAATGCACCACTTACTCTCAGCGTCCGTGTTTATCTAGACTGAACTTCAACTGGTTGTGTCTATTGAGAAGAATGTTTCTTTAAAGTGGTGTGGAGCAACAGTCCCTTTTTTAACTTGATTCAGTTTATCGTTGGGCACAAATGCCAAGTCCAAAGATCCAATGATGGCAGTGCCTAAAACACAGCGCTTATTCAGGTTTCGAATCCAGCCACCACCTACGGCAGCCCGTACAGTCGAGGAGACACTACACCCTTGTTCGGGAGCCCTGTATCTGTCAGACACGAATGAAAACAGAGGCTGAAAGTAAGGCTGATTCTTGGACTTACTACCAATTAATAGCCCGCTGTGACATCCATCACATCTGGCAGAGAGATGTCCTACCTGGATAGTTATGACAAGTTGCCAACGCATCATGACTTCATTCGCCGACATGCCTCTCTTTCCTGACCGATGAGATAACAAATAGCGATTGTGGTTCAGCATAGTCTAATAAAATATGTCTATAAATATACATTTGAATGGTTGGTGATTAAAAGATGCTTGTCCAGTTCCAGGCCCTGTATTTGATCAAGACCCATGTTATTCACCACGGCACTGTAAAGTAAATAGCAAGCTAAACGGAAGAAGTTTTCATAAAATAATGCAAGCTACAAGACTAATATTTATTTAACCAAATATTAATAGCGATTATAATTCAACATTAAATAGTAACCCATTTTAGCTTGATATATTTATCGTGATTTACTGTTGAATTCTGGTTATACTGCGGCTAGGAACATCACTTTCTATCACTTGAAAGGTATTCCTCCGTTTGTAGGAAGAGATTCATATATGCCTTATTTCTGTCAGTACCAAATCATAGGTAATACCTATTGGATGGACGAATAAACTGACCGACTCGCATTCGCTTGTCAGCCCGAAAGAGGAAACCAAAGCTCAAGTCTAACCTGAGATGTGCTAGTACGTCTCAAGCTAAGCCTTGCTCCCCTGCATATCTTCGCACTCGCACACCAATCTTTCAGCTACGAGTTTCGAGATGATTTAGTTGCTTCGTCTCGATTCATGTGTGTAAAAATATCAACCCGATGCCGTGTTTGTATAAGAGAATGCGAATAGTTACACTATATAAATACAACTGTTTCCGCAAACTCAAAGGCCATCTCATCTAAACAGTACAATCACAACCTTACTACAATCGCTCATCAACCAGGGTTTATCCCAGTACAAGAATCAACATGTCGACATTCGATACACAAAAGACTATGTTGATCTTTGGCGCCACCGGCAAGCAAGGCGGCGCTGCCATTGACAACATCCTCTCACACTCTCCTGACTCTGCCTTCCATCTCATTGCAGTCACCCGTGACGCTACCAGCCGCAAAGCTCGAGCACTTGCAGCTAATCCCAAGATATCTGTTGTTGAGGGCGATTTGGACAACGTCGGTGCAATTTTTGCCAAAGCTGGACCAGTATGGGGCGTCTACAGTATACAGATCAATTCAGACTCAGAAGAGCAACAAGGCAAAGCTGTCGTCAACGCCGCCGTACAGCATGGTGTCCGGCACTTTGTCTACTCCTCTGGAGATCGCGGTGGGCCTGAGCGATCACCCAACAATCCAACCTACGTCAAGAACTTTGCCGCGAAATACGCCATTGAGAAGCATCTCGAGCAGCAGGCGCGTGAAAGCGTACAGCAAATGACATACACTATTCTCCGGCCAGTAACCTTCTTCGAGAACATCACGACTGATATCCACGGAAAGGGCTTCGCCCGAATGTGGGAGCAGATGGGAAGCAAGAAGCTCCAGATGGTGTCGACTAAAGACATTGGCTGGTTTGCGGCTCAGAGTCTTATCTGGCCCGACATGTACAGGAATAAGGCGTTGACCCTTGTGGGTGATGAGCTCACACAGCACGAGGCAGATGCAATATATCGTCAAGTCATCGGCCAGGGGATGGCTCTGGCGCCTTGTCCGGTTGCGAGCGCGGTCAAGTTTGTGTTGAAGGGGTCTGTTGGTGATATGTTCAAATGGTTTGCAGATGAGGGATATGGTGGGGATGTGAACGAGTGCCTTGGTTATAATCCTGGGATGCAGGATTTTAGGGCCTGGTTGGAAGAGAACAAGAGGAATTTCGAAAAGAATGGTTCATAGTTGGTACCATGGACTCAAGTTGTTATTCTTTATCTCTTGATTATCTCCATGTCTCGGTCTTTGATATCATCTCATCTATTTACTGCCCTGATTCAAATATTCCAAGTCCCACAATCTAACATATAATTGCTTGACTACCATTCGCAATACAAAACATAAGTGTAAGACCCGAACCTACATTTCTGTAGCTTCCCAAAGTTCTCGTCCTTATAGCATCTAATCCCACTGACCCCGTCACAAACAAGCTTTCCGACTCTATCAGTACTACCCTCGTAAAAGCACGTATTCCCATAAAGCTTATCCATCGTATCACCGCTCTTCAGAGCAGCGGGAAACTTGTCGTCAGTTGTTGTGTTTAAAACCGGAGTACCACGCGTGTCTCCTCCCTTCCCTGTATTGACACACGTTTTGTAAGAGAAATCCTTGTCTACAGTCTTTTCCATGATGAGCCAAACTTGAGGTAAATATCGGCCAATGATGATTCTGTGCTTCTTCTTCGAAGTATCAGGGTCGCCGCACCCATTGAGCCACGCACCGATGGCTCCTGTCTTTGGGTCGACGGCGACGTAATCATATCGACCCGTCTTCTGTAGCTTCGCGTATCGGATATTTGCGCCAGATGTCCCGACGCCGCCTGCGACCTCGCCCGCTTCTCGCCAGGTGGGTTTCTTAGGGTAGTCATTGTACCAAACCTTGACGCTGCCATCGAGCCGAGATGTCCAGACATAGTCCGCTTTACCATCACCGTTCATATCTATAAAGTCGATCTCGTCCGGTGATTGGTTGATACCCGAAGCATCTGCGTCTGACATTGGGGCATACTTGTCGCCGTCGTTGTCGGGCCCATAGATGTTTCGGTAGATGGTTGTGCCGCCGTTGTCTTTGAGAAAGATGTAGTCGTCACGCTAGACAAGTCGTCAATAAATGAGTCACCCAGTGAATCGAGGCCTGTGTCCTACCCCGTCACCATCAATATCGGCGATGCGCACTCGCTTCCCCGGCCCTAGGCCTGATGCGATCGTGCCTATAGGCCGGAACTTCCAGTCTGACTCTCGCCCCAAATTGAGGTAAGCTTTCAACAAGCCGGTCTTAGGGTCCAGATCCAGGTAATCATCCAACCCGTCGCTACTACTGGTCAGTCAAGTGCTTCGCCTACCAGAGTTTGGAACTACTCACCCATTGATGTCGCCAAAAACGACCTGGTTTGCGGGTGCAGCACCAGAAGCGATTGGCTTACCGCCATTGATCGGGCTCCATGCCCATCCAATAGAGTCTCCGTCGTTGACTCCGTCGTTGAGGCTAAGCTGTCAGCAAGTCAATCGCAAAGTCGATATGGGAGCATGACTTACTAAACAGTTGGAGCTCCCGTCTTGGGGTCAAGCCAGACATAATCATCCACTCCATCACCATCCATGTCAGCGAAACGAAGGCCGTCAATCGCCATAGAGTCATCGGTAGTCCCTCTGTTATACCAGACTGAAAGTGCACCATGGTCGCCAACGTAGACGTAGTCGTCCTTCCCATCACCATCCATGTCTGCTAATCGAATAGTGCTTGGCTTCTTCTTGATACCATCTGCAATGGTCTTGGCTGGACCCTGGTTTACGAAGAGAGGAACACCCTCCCTGTTGGTAGGCTGGTTGAGAAATCCTGTTAGACCACCGTCTTCATCCCAGATCAAATAGTCTGATATCCATTAGTAAGAAACATGACATGGGACAAGGCAGAACTTACCATCACGGCCATCTCCATTCATCTGTCACACATGCTTGTTAGCTTGACATTGACGTCTGGGTACTGTTGCACTTACATCAGCAAATACCAACTTGGAGATGTCACTGACGGCTCCAGTAGCGATACCCCCCATAGCATGAAACAGAACATCTCGTCCTCCGGCAGAACCAGTGTTCAGATGATGTTTCAGCGATCCACCTTCACCAATGTAGACATAGTCAGCTCGTCCATCGCCGTTGATGTCTGGGAATCGCAAAGTCTCGAGGTTGGCGTGCGGCACTCCTGAAGCGATCTCGCCGCCAGGAACGAATTTCCAGCCGTTATCCCAGCTGTCATCAGGGCCATAATTCCACCATACGCGAACCGACCCGTTGTCCGGGTCTACCACGAGGTAATCATCCATCTACCAAGAGTCAGCACGGACGCCTAACATCAGACGAATTACTCACCCCATCCCCGTTCATATCCTGTCAATGGGTTAGTCTTGGCTAATAGAGCGATTGCATGGGAACTTACCGCCAGATAGATAGTCTTCGCGGGGCCAACTCCGCTACCAATGATACCATTGTTGTTACCAGCCTTTGACCATGGTTTGGGGAGATTGTTGAGCCAACATGTGATTTCTCCGGTCTTGGGATGAATCTATACGTAGTCTGGGACAGTCGTTAGTGTCAGCCTCGACACCAGATTCCGATACAGTGGAGGATAAATGCTTACCTGCTTTGCCATCACCATTCATGTCATGTAGTCTGACATATTGACTGTCCAAGCCAAGTCCCTCGGCAACCTGACCCTCAGCTTTCCAGTCTTTGTGATACTTCCAATCGCCATTCTTACCAACGTCACCCTGAGCAATCTTTCCAGTACCCTTATACCAAGGATTGCCATCACAAGTAACGTACTTGTCCTTTCCACCAGTCGCATACTTGGCTGCATCTGCGACTGTCTTCTTCGAAGTGACCTGAATAGGACTCTTTCCCCAATCCGGGGCAGGGATGTTCTTATCAATGCCGCCATTATTACCGTCACCACCGCTGGGGTCTGGTCCAACTGGCTTCTTGATCCAACTGTTGGGAATCTGGTGGATGAAGCTGTACCAATAGTCGCCCATAAGCATGTACCCATCGTTGGTAGGGTGGATGCAATCTTGAAGATCGCTCGTCTTGAAGGTTGTAAAGTCCACGGCCAAGACATGTTTACCGTTATCATGACGCAACCTAACGACACCAGGAACAAGCTTCTGGAACTCCTTTGTAGCAGGTGATTGTTTCTCATCACATGTGTTGATAATCATGGCCACCAAAATGGTTGCATCCGGGCATGTCTTGACCATCTTGTCAATGAGCTTGCCAAGTCTATCGGCAGCACCCTTTGGATCATTCCCCTCTTTCGAGATGCCATAGTTGGGGTTCATGTCATTGGTACCAGCTGCGAGTAGGATGATGTTAGGGCGCTGCTTGAGTGATGGACCGACGTGATCAGAAATGTACTGGATAGTCTTTCCAGACCATGCTGCCTAGTCTGGAGTTAGTCAGAAAGCCCAAAGTGAGTCGGCGTACGTACATAGTTTCCATCAATCATTGTACCCGATGACTCTGTACCAGCAAAGACAACCTTGTCTCCTGGCTAACATTAGCAACCATTCTCTCAATGACGGCACTACCCTCGTGTGTTCTTACCAGAAAGATCCTTCTTTAATTGTCTACGGTACCCATCTCCGTCACCTCCGTTCCTGTCGCTCAGGTAACCCACTGTGATAGAGTCACCGACCGGAAGGATCCTCAGCTCGGTACCCCTCTTGACTGCCTCGCCAGGCTCAGTCTCCTTGTACTTCAGGATAATACTGCTAGACGGATTGATCGGGCACTGCGCTACCGATGTGTCAAGAAGAGGTTCCGGAACCATATTGTTCTCCTCCATGCGGCGGTTGGAGACTTCGAAAAGAACGAGGTTTGCGATAAGCTCATGTAGCAGGATCTGGGGATGGAAGACACGGCCGTAACTAGAGGATGGTTCAATTAGCTTTGGACAAAACGAGATTTCTGCTTACTTACCCGTCTGGCAAAAGATTCGGCACATCTTCAGTAGCCCCCTCTTTAGCTGCAGCCTCGAGACCTTGAAGCTCGGAATCTTCTTCAATTTTGTGCTCCTGCCTGAAGGCCACATCCGGTGCGACAAACTCAGCTGCTCGTGCCATCGTGTTCATGTCACCGGAAAATGAGCCGTTCTGGTGCTCTACAGTGCTCCTCTTCCACGGCTTATTACCCCATGGGTCAAAAGTATCGAGCTCGTAGAACATCAATTCCGGTCTAGGATAGTTAGTGTGCGGCAAGAGTCAAACTTCTAGAGTGTTAAAGCTCACCTTGTATTACTTTCGACCACCGACTCGTCAACGCCGTCTTCGCAGTATCGGCCTTTGAAGTGGCCGACATACTCATCGTAGTTGATGAATGTCACCTTGTCGCCGGCTCTCTTGACAGCAGCTTCCTAAAATCCAAGTTAAATCACAGAGGCCTTTAAATGTATACATATTTGCACTTACAATCTTGTCGTTGATCAGATCAACCAGCCTGTTCATTTCTCTTCGCCGCAACTCTTCAAGACGAGCAGCAGGCTGCCAAATGTTGTATGATTTCTTTGAAACGATTGTCAGAAGAACTCACAAACTGCTTCGGTTTACTTACAAATATCCAGGTTGACCATGACACTTTGTCACAAGCAGACCCATAGTCGGTGCTCCAAAACTTGGCATACCTAAAATGAAGATTAGTGGAAGGAGATTGTTACTATATGAAGAACTACCATACCCTGTGTAGTATATCATGCCGCTAATGGAGAAAAGGAATTAGTAGATACTCTGCCACCGCGGCAAGACAGGACTTACTCTGGAGAAAGTTTCTTCTTGGTTGCCTCGATCATCGAGTCGATCCTTTTGGAGAACTCATCGGTGTTTATGATGTTCTTGGAATATTGGAGTTGACCTAGACAGCCGCGAGACGCAGCGTCCCAGTCCCATCCCTTGGCCCATGGCTCACCTTTCATTTCAGCAACTTTGCCTACAGTAGAGTGCTGGTCGTTCAAAGCAAACCATTGATAGACACATTGGTTCAGGATGTTGACAAGTTCAGCATCATTGCCACCTAGAACAGTATCAGTAGATGTTTCGACCTCTAAAGATTACCTAAAAGCCTTACCAGCAGATAAGAGAATAATTTGCTGACCAGAGTCTATGGAAGGGAGCTGATCCTCAATCACGTTCTTGATGACCGCGCCAGAGCAAGACTTGAACTGAAACTTCCTGTTGGCTGCGTCGCCCAGTCTCTCATCTTGATTGATGAGATATGGGTAAGAATGGTCATATCGCCGGCAGTTCTCATCTGTGACACGTTAAATCTCGTTGCAACAATCCAACATGGTAAAACTCACCTCCTTCGCCGTGTAAGCCGTCTCCAGCTCCAATGCCTGCTGAGTATGAGTCTCCCACAGCTGCAAGCCTTTTGATAAACGTCAAGTCATCTGGATTGAAGAAGTTGGTCGTTTCTCTGCCGAAGATATTGTTCATAGACATAGATCCAAAGTCAACAAGAGAAGGGCGTGCTATTGCTGTGCCAGCAGCAGCGAAAAGTGCCAAAACATAGTGTAAATGCTGCATGACGATACGATTTACAAGCAAATAGAACTTGTTACTTTCTCGATGAATACAGACACTTGGCGATTTTTTTATGTATGCCAATGGAACTATTCTTAGCAAGCCCCCAGTCAGCTTTACAGGGTTTGTCTGTTTCTTTCTCTTGGCCCCCAATTCCAGTTTCAAGGTCGGCACTTAACCGATGCTACTAAACATGGCCCTGCGTGATTTAGCTATCACCTCATGATTCAGTTTGACCGAGAGCTCAGTTCGCATTTGACCCAGGTGGTGACATGTGAAGGAATTTTACAGCGGAGAACCAACAGATGAGGGATAAAATCAGTCGGGCATTTCCCAAGTCGACAGGATCATCGTGCAGGAGTCGCAGCACGGCCCGTCAATTATAGAAAGGCGCTGTCGAAATGGTAAGTCGAGCCAACAACTGTGTTTCAGGATCCCTTGTTAGCATATTGTTGTTGGTTCTAGCAACAAGCTTGTATTGCATGGTAGGCTGGCTTGTCTCTGATTGGACACACAGCCAACTAGGGTTCTATATAATTATTATTAATTTGTAACCAACTTGGTTATTGGGGGTTCAGGCAAGTCACTAAAGGGACTTGGAACAGCACAGACGAAATCATTAGTCCACTCTTAGGCCATATGTACACTAAGAGTGATCTAATATTTATGTCAACCACCAAATCAATGGTTTTTATGCAACCCACCTGGGGCTGTATTCCCGCTTCCGCGAGTAATGATGGGAAAACGCGACCGGAATATGACCTTCAGCAGTTCTTCAAAGGATCAAGTTATGGCCCTTTAATTTTAGAAAGCATCGTGGCGCTGCGATCATCATTCTCTGCGTTCCGGCTTATCCGCTGGCTGGAAGACGCAGGCATGGCTGTTCTGTGATATTCGTTGCTAATTTGAGAGGTTGCAGTCCCGTTGATTCTAAATGATATGATATACAGGCCATACCGTATGTGCTGTGTCTTATATTTGTATTAGACACCTCCATCTTGTTGACTTCTGTAAATTGTTGTAAACTTACATTCAACTACTGGCACCATGGCACCGATTCTTTCTTTTCTATTCATTCTTGTACTTTTCAGTCAATTCCTCTATGCTATCGACCTAAGCGCTAAGCACCCAGCACAGGGCCAACTCAAAGTCCGGCTTGACTATGGTCTAGCAACCCAGCCCGTTCCGGGCGTGTCAGAAAGTACGAGGAAAGAAAGTCAGCATCAGTATCTATTTTCCTCTTATCTTGTCTTCAATGAACCTGTATCGTCTTTCACAGACGGTCAGCTGAGACAGATGGCCCAAGTTGCACATGCAGAAATGGAAAAGGATATGCAACAATATAAGCCTACATTGTTCGCCACGCCGGGTGGTAAGCCAATCTATCTCCCTACGGTTATGACTATCGTGGCTTTTGGGAACGAGATTATTCTATCTTCTTCCCAGAAGGGACTCGATGGTTTTCTTAATCAGTGGCCCCAGAGCCCGGTCAAACTGGCTCTTGATCGCTGCAGTGCCATTTGGCGAGATCGTGTTATCAGTGACTCAGAGAGTACTGCAAATCCTGCCGCCGGTCACAAAAACAAGGCCAAGTGTGGCGAAGTCAATGCATTTCATCAGTACTATATGACACACACGACGTCAATTCCAGAGGTCGATCCCAAAGTACGTGTCACAACTGTTGCCAGAACCGGGAATAGTTACATTATCTTTCCCCCTTGCGGTACCGATAAAAACGGAGAGGATGAAAAGGTCAGTATTTTTCTTCTTCTTTCTTTTTTCTTCTTCTTCTTCTTCTTCCTCCTCCTCTTCTTCTTCCTCTTCTTCTTCCTCTTTTTAACTATAAGCCGGACCCCCTAGTCTTCTCGTTATTAAGAAGAGTCGGTACAAGAGATTACCGGATAAGGATATGCGAGACTAGCTGCTAATGAGATGTTAGGCAGTCTAGGGGTGTAACTTACTAGACTAGTTCACCGCCAGCC
>NC_031954.1:4578424-4585442 GCF_000303195.2 Fusarium pseudograminearum CS3096 | reverse complement strand
TTTTTTTTTTTTTTTTTTTTATAGCTAAGATATAGTTTAGCAGATTATTTTATTATTAAAAAACATTACTTAAAATAAGAAAAAGAAATTACTAAAAATAATCTATTATCCTTATAGCAGTAAGTAAATAAGCATTTAAACTGTCTTATGCAGTTATATTATTAAAAGCAGTAGCTTTAAGAGTATACTAAGGAGATACTTTATTATAATATTAAGACTTTTAATAAATTAAAGGTTATAGAGAATATAAAGTCTCTTATTATAGTAGAGATATAATTATCTAATACTATAGGGGTTATTAACTGGAATAAGGTATTTATTAAGTTATTACTTATTACTAATAAAAGTTCTTTAAGAGTTATTAGGTATTAATTAGGTATTTTAATAGTTCCTATATATTTTTATTTTTTAGGTAGTTTTTCTATTTAATTAAGTATTCTATTTATCTATTTATTTTATATATTTCTCTAATTACTTTTACTTTATAGGTTTCTAGTCTATTAATTTCTTTTAGTTTATTACTAATCTTAACTTATATTATATTAGCAGCTAACTTAAGTAAAGAAATATAAAAGATTAAATAGATCTTAACCTTTAGTAGTAAGTCTAATTTATAGTTATTTTTTAAGATTTTTTATAAAATTTTATAAGATTTAATATACTTAAAATCTAATTTATATATTAGCCTTTTTATTATAATATTTTTTATTAATAGGTAGACTATCTCTCCCTCCTTAAAGGTTAATCTTTTAATCCTTTTTATATTATAGTATCTTATTATTCTCTTTTTAATAAATTCTAATTTATTTTTTATTTCTTTATATAGATTTTTTATATTTTCTACTTTAATTTTAATAGTAAGATTAATTATTAATACTTCTTAAGCTATATAATAGCTATTAGATATAAATCTAAAGTTAATATAAATTAGTATTAATTTTATACTCTTATTATAAGTAGTATTATAAGCTAGTTATATAATAGGTAGCTTTTTAACTTAATTATCTTATTTATAGTTAATATAATATTATAAATATTATTTTAAGACTTAATTTATATATTCTATTTATCTATTTACTTATAGCTAGAATACTATAATAAGTTAGTAATTAAGTCTTAAATAGGATATAAGTACTTATTAGAACTTAATAGTAAATATTAATCTTCTATTTAATAGGATCTCTTAAGGTAAGCTATATATACTAATAATATACCTATAGAAGATATATATAAGTTCTTTTATATCTATTAATTCTTTATAAGGTAAATAATAAGAAAATTTTATAAGATAATTTATAATAATTATAATACTATTATAAAAGATTCTAATTAAAGGTTTTTCTAATAAGGGTAATTTAGTAATAAAGTCTATTATAATTAAATCCTAAGGTCTTTAAGTAATTAGGAGTGCTTATAGGTTTCTATAAGGCTTATACCTTTATAATTTAATCTATATATAAATATTATATTATTTAATAATAGTTTCTATTAACTTCTTTATATTAGGCTAGTTATAATAACCTTATAGTTATTTAAAGGTCTTTATAATGCCCTAATATCTATATAAGGGGTATTTATATATCTCTTATACTATTTATTTTTATTATTTATTTTCTATATAGTCCTTTATATTTAAGGTATCTTATATTATTCTTATAATTATTTTTATTAGTTAAGTAAATTAGTATTCTCCTTTTATATTAAGCTCTAAGACTTATTCTTTAGCTTTTATTATATTAGTATTATAGTCTAGTCTTCTATTAATAATATCTACTTATCTATTATTTAATCCCTTATAATATATAATTATAAAATTAAATTTATATAGATATTCTATATAATAAAGTTATTAGCAATTTAATTCTTATATTATTATAAAATATAAAATATTCTAATAGTTAATATAGACTTTAATCTAATAAAGACTTTCTATAAGGTAATATTTAAATTCTTTAAAATAGTTAATTATAGCTAGAAATTCTTTATTATATATAAGGTAATTAAGTTTAGCTCTATATAGTTTATATAAATAGAAAGCTATTAGATATAATTATCTTTTATTATCTTATTAATTAATTTATCCTCTTAAGGTAAAGTCTAATAAGTCTATTTCTAATTTAATTTCTTTTATAAGGTTAAATATAATTAGAACTAGTTCTTTAAGGATTATATTATATAATTACTTAAATATATCTTAAGTATCTTTTAGCTAAATAAACTTATAATCCTTTTTTATAAGTTTTATAAGGGGGTTTATAATTTTATTAAAATCTTTAATAAATTATTAATAGTAATTAATAAAGCCTAAGAAGCTTTATACTATCTTAATATCTATAGGTTTTAGCTAATCTTTAATTATAGCGATTATCTTTTAATCTATTTAAATTTCTCTTAATAAAATAGTATATCTTAAGAAGTTAACTTTAATAATATAAAAGTAACTTTTCTCTAGTTCTATTAGTAGATTAATATCTTATAGTACTTTTAAGACCTTATAGATATATTCCTTATATTTTTTTTTATTATCTAAAAAGATTAGAATATTATTTAAGTAATAAACTATAAAGATATTAAGGTATTATTATAAAATATTATTAAGGTATTAATAAGTCTAAAGGGTATAATTAAATACTTAAATAGTCTAAATTTTATTTTAAAGGTAGTCTTCTATTTATTACTTTCCTTAATATAAATTAAGTTATAGGCTCTTTTAAGGTTAAAGGTAATAAAAATTTATTTTCCCTATAGGCAATCTTTAAGTTTTATAATAAGTAGAAGTAATATTTAATCCTTAATAGTAATAGCATTTAATTACTTATAATCTATAATAAATTATAATTTTCTATTTTTCTTAAGTATAAATATAATAGGGAATCCTATAGTAAATATTAAGATCTATATATTACCTTTATATAATTCCTTATTTAAATATTCTTTTAGTATTATAAGTTATATTTTATTAAGGTTATAAATCTTTTAGAAAGGTAAATTATTTAATATAAGGTAAATCTTATAGTCTTAATAGCTATACTATAGTATCTTTATATTAAATTCTTCCTTAAATAGTTTTTTATAGATATAATACTCTTTTAGTATATTTTAAAGTCTATTTATTATTTTTAATTACTATTATAGCTATTTATTTAGTATTTATAGCTAGTTTCTAAAAGTTATAATAGTCTTTTTAATTTTTCTTATTTTACCTTATTTTTATTTATTTTATACTTTTTTTAGAGGGGGGTAAAAGCTTAATTTACTTTTAATTTTACTATTAGGTTTAATTAAAGTTTAAAATCTCAGTTTTTTATCTATTTCTAAATTAGTTAATCTATTATTAAAGTAATCTTCTATTTAATTAATTTAATTAATTCTTTAATTAATATCTTATAGGTTATAGTAATATAACTATAGATATCTTAATATTAAGTTATAGCTTAATATAAGGATAATATTAATATTAATATTCTATCTTTAAGTTTTAATAAATATCTTAAGGTAATTAATTTTATAAGTAATAAGTCCTTTATTATATAAAAATAGTTATCTTTTTAAGTTTTTTATTAAATAAAAGTAAGTCTTAATTTTCTATAATAGCTTTAAGCAGTTAACTATTTTAAGGTTAATTATATTAACTTTAGCTATATAGTCTATTAATACTATAAGCTATATTCCTTTAATTTATACTTTTAGTTTTAGGTAATTTTATTAATTATTCTTAATTACTTATAGAACTCTTAAGGGTTTTATTATATCCCTATTACTTTTATTACTATACTATAGCTCTATTAGTATAATAAGCTATTATCTTTTCCTTAGTTAAAGTAATAAAGGTTATATTCTTTATTATAATATAAGTTATTATTTAAGTATTTACTTTTTTATTTTAATTCTTCTTAATAGTCTTTAGTAAGTTATTAATCTTATAGTTCTATTTACTTATAGAGTTATAGTTTATAGGGCTTTAAGGTAAGGCTATAATCTTTATTTTCCTTTATATTATATCTCTAATCTTAGGTAAGTTATTTATTATCTAATTCTTTTACTATATAGATATTTTTTCTCTATTAATCTATTTATTTTCCTTTTTTAATATAATTTAATGCCTTATTTTAAGTAATCTAATTAAACTTTAAGTATACTATTTAGTAGTTATTATATTTCTAATAGATATAATACCTTATTACTTTAATAGGTATATAGGCTTTCTAATATATATATTCCTTAACTATAATAAGAAAATAATTATAGTTAATTTTATCTTATTTATAGAGTTTATAGTAATATATAGTATAAGATATCTATAAAATCTATATATAGTCTAGGCTTATAAGGTATTTTTAGAGTTCTCTTATTACAATTAGTTATTCTAAAGCAGCTTAACTACTTTTAGCCTCTTTTTAAGTTATAATATAGATATAGATATTATTATTTTATTTAGTTTTTACCTTTTCTTATATTAATTCTTAATATATCTATTTTAGGTTATCTTATTATTATATTCTTTTATTATTATATTATAAGGTTATATTATTAAGCTATAGATTTAATATAATTCTAATATATAGTTCCCTAGTAAAGTATTAAAAGTTTACCTTATTAATAAGTTTTTTAGCGCTAATATAATTAAGATTATTATAATAAAGCTTAAATTATTTTAATTATATTAGGATATTATCTATTTAAGCTATTCCTATAAGTATAAGTTAAGTATCCTATTAAGGGATATTTCTTTTTCCTTTATAAGTAGCTATAATAGTAATATTATTATTATTAATAGTTATTAGTTTTAATATTAATTTCTATTAGACCTTTCTAATTAAATATATAACTATTTAAGGTTTTTCCCCTTTTAAGTTAATACTTTAAATATTCTTACTTTTTAATATTAATTAATATTTTTAATTAGTTTTTATTAGATTATAATATTTTCTTTCTTAATAGCTTTTCTTATTATAGTTTTAATATATTAAGGGTAATCTATTTATTTAAGTAGCTATAATATTTATTAGTCTTATTTAAGTTCTATAGGAAGTATTAACTTATTAAGACTTTCTTTAGTTAGCTTATTATCTAGGGTTACTTTAATAATTTAAAATAAATATAATATATTTCCTTATTATAGCTTTTTCCCTTTATTATTTATATTATTATTTATTAATTTTAATAGCTATAATAATATATATATTTAGATCTTTTAGGTAGTCTTTTTTAAATAAAGTATCTTAGATTTCCTTTTTTAATCCTTAATAATAGATTTCTATAAAGGTATTATTATTCTATTAGGTTTTATATATAAGTTATTAGAATTAAGCTAAATATTTAATATATAATTTTATTTAGTATAAGCTTATAATTTCTATTATAGCTTATTATTCTTTATTAATAGTTCTAAAGTTAGCTTTTAAGGCTTTTTTAAAGTTTATTTAATTTATAAATATTTTCTAGGTTTTATTATTTTAGATAATTTTATTATTCTCTAGATAGTCCCTAAGAATAGATTTAAATTAATTTTATATAAAGCTTTAAATAAGTAATATTATAAAAAAAAGCTTCTTTTTTAGTAAGTTAATATATTTAAAAAAAAGCTAAAAGTATCTTTTTATTTAAGTAATAAAAGGTATTATATTAGCTAATTTTCCTATAAATAATTTAAAAGTAATTACTTTTATATATTCTCTTAAGTTATAGTTATTAATTTAGTCTTTAATAGCTTTTTTACTTTTTTTAGCTTTCTCTTTCTTAAGATCTTTAATAATCTTTTTAAGGTTTTTAAGTTTAATAGCTATTTTAATATTATTTAATAGGATACTTAAGTAAATAGTATTAAGAGCTATTATATAAAGTATTACTTAATATAAATATAATATAGTCTAAATAAGAGCTATTAATATATAATAGTTAGAGTTTTTAAAGGATAAATTAGTCTATTTTAGGTTTATATTAGTAAATATATAAGGCATTATTAAGTAATAATAAAGTATTATATCTCTTAATAGTAAATAAAATAAGTTAAGTATATTTAAGTAAAGAAGTCTTATTAATAGCTAGTAAGCTAATTATATTAATATTAAAGTAGATATATATATACTTAAGGAGGCTTATAGTCTTAAGTAAGGCTTATATTATAAGTTCTTAGCTTATATTATAAGCCTAGGCTTATATTATAAGTCTACTTATAAGCTGTAAATTATAGATCTTAGCGGCTTATAGTCTAATTAATTTAATAGAGGTAGAAATACCTATAATTAGAGGAAAATAATAGGGCTTAAGTAGTTATATATTAAGTTATAATAATAAGCTATAAGAATATAATAAGTAGTTTTTTAGCTTTTAATATATTTTTAATTAATATAAAGAAAGTAATAAAAGTATTAAAGCCTAAAGAGAGAAAATATAAGACCTTTAATATACTTATAATACTAAAGAGGCTATAAGTAATTAATAATATAACTTAAAGTATACCTTAAGGAAATATTAATATTTAAAAATAATAAAAAATTACTTAAAGTAAAAGAAATATATTAATTTATAACTTTAATTATATTATAAAGAAAATAATAAAATTAATTAATAATAAAAATAATTAAATTTAATGCCTTAAAGAGGAAAAAGCTATTCTTAAAGCTTTAGCTATAATAAAAAAATCTATTAATTAAATCTTAATTTAATTTAACTTAAATATAACTTTCCTTTTAATTAATAAAATTATTATAGTAAAAAATCTAATTAAAAAGAATATAATATATAGATTAAAGGAAAAAGCTATAAAAAAAGCTAAAAAATAAATTATAAAAAAAATAGTAAATAATATAACTATTAATTAAATAGTATATTAAATATAGATTTAATTAAATTAATATATATAATTATAGAATTATCTAAAGTAAGCTACTATATTATATTATAATGCTATTATAAGTGTGTGGGGTAGAGGGGTATATAGGGTAGTAGTAAACTAGTCTAGACTAGTTCACTACTACCCCGTACACCCCTCTACCCCGCACACCTTTTCTCACCT